>NW_028297143.1:17500-22500 GCF_055798465.1 Pogonomyrmex barbatus
GAGTCGACTTTTGCATCGCCCGAAAGCCGGAGGTACCGCCGAGAGCGAAAGCAACACGCCGCGAGTGGACTTTGTCGCGCGACAATGTCGGAGGTACTGCCCGAGCCAGCCGGAGGTACCGCCGAGAACGAAAGCAACACGCCGCGCGCGGACTTTATCGTGCGACATCGACGGAGGTACCGCCCGAGCGAGCGTCCGGAGGTACCGCCGAGAGCGAAAGCAACACGCCGCGAGTCGACTTTTGCATCGCCCGTAAGCCGGAGGTACCGCCGAGAGCGAAAGCAACACGCCGCGAGTGGACTTTGTCGTGCGACACCGTCGGAGGTACCTCCCGAGCCCGTCGGAGGTACCGCCGAGAACGAAAGCAACACGCCGCGAGCCGACTTTTGCATGGCCCGTACGCCGGAGGTACCGCCGAGAGCGAAAGCAACACGCCGCGAGTGGACTTTGTCGCGCGACAATGTCGGAGGTACAGCCCGAGCCCGTCGGAGGTACCGCCGAGAGAGAAAGCAACACGCCGCGCGCGGACTTTATCGTGCGACATCGACGGATGTATCGCCCGAGCGAGCGTCCGGAGGTACCGCCGAGAGCGAAAGCAACACGCCGCGAGTCGACCTTTGCATCGCCCGAAAGCCGGAGGTACCGCCGAGAGCGAAAGCAACACGCCGCGAGTGGACTTTGTCGCGCGACAATGTCGGAGGTACAGCCCGAGCCCGTCGGAGGTACCGCCGAGAACGAAAGCAACACGCCGCGCGCTGACTTTGTCGTGCGACACCGTCGGAGGTACCGCCCGAGCCCGTCGGAGGTACCGCCGAGAAAGAAAGCAACACGCCGCGAGTCGACTTTTGCATCGCCCGAAAGCCGGAGGTACCGCCGAGAGCGAAAGCAACACGCCGCGAGTGGACTTTGTCGCGCGACAATGTCGGAGGTACTGCCCGAGCCAGCCGGAGGTACCGCCGAGAACGAAAGCAACACGCCGCGCGCGGACTTTATCGTGCGACATCGACGGAGGTACCGCCCGAGCGAGCGTCCGGAGGTACCGCCGAGAGCGAAAGCAACACGCCGCGAGTCGACTTTTGCATCGCCCGTAAGCCGGAGGTACCGCCGAGAGCGAAAGCAACACGCCGCGAGTGGACTTTAACGCACGAACGGCCGTACGCGCCACGTCGTGCGAAAGCAACACGCCGCGAGCGGACTTTAACGCACGAACGGCCGTACGCGCCACGTCGTGCGAAAGCAACACGCCGCGAGCGGACTTTAACGCACGAACGGCCGTACGCGCCACGTCGTGCGAAAGCAACACGCCGCGAGCGGACTTAACGTTTGCGAAAGCAACACGCCGCGAGCGGACTTTAGCGTTTGCGAAAGCAACACGCCGCGAGCGGACTTTAACGCACGAACGGCCGTACGCGCCACGTCGTGCGAAAGCAACACGCCGCGAGCGGACTTTAACGCACGAACGGCCGTACGCGCCACGTCGTGCGAAAGCAACACGCCGCGAGCGGACTTAACGTTTGCGAAAGCAACACGCCGCGAGCGGACTTTAGCGTTTGCGAAAGCAACACGCCGCGAGCGGACTTAACGTTTGCGAAAGCAACACGCCGCGAGCGGACTTTAGCGTTTGCGAAAGCAACACGCCGCGAGCGGACTTTAGCGTTTGCGAAAGCAACACGCCGCGAGCGGACTTTAACGCACGAACGGCCGTACGCGCCACGTCGTGCGAAAGCAACACGCCGCGAGCGGACTTAACGTTTGCGAAAGCAACACGCCGCGAGCGGACTTAACGTTTGCGAAAGCAACACGCCGCGAGCGGACTTTAGCGTTTGCGAAAGCAACACGCCGCGAGCGGACTTTAACGCACGAACGGCCGTGCGCGCCACGTCGTGCGAAAGCAACACGCCGCGAGCGGACTTTAGCGTTTGCGAAAGCAACACGCAGCGCGCGAGCCTGTGTAGTGCCTGTCCGCGGGAGGCGCGATTAAAGTATCAGTCATTCGTGTGCTACAATTTTATAATCCTGTGTCCTTAAAATATCAATACTTATATAATTGCATAGTAAAATATAATATTACAATATAAACATTATATTTCGTTATATAAGTTTAAAAATTAACATAACTGTAATAACTAAGCATTATGCACCTTCTAATACAGAAACACTAAAAGTATTCCCACGCAAACACTCCAATGCGTGTGATACGTTATTAGGGACAGCATTCATGCATGAATGCTTTAAAAGTAAAGATATAAACACGGATAACAGCAACACTTTATCAAAGGCACCAATCCAGATATCAATGACGAATAAATGTTTATTTATTAATACGAAAGTTATTTATTGCGCTGCCCGGCTAATCGGAGGTTCCGCCGAGAGCGAAGAGCAACACGCCGCGAGTCGACTTTTGCATCGCCCGTACGCCGGAGGTACTGCCCGAGCCCGTCGGAGGTACCGCCGAGAGCGAAAGCAACACGCCGCGAGCCAACTTTTGCATCGCCCTTACGCCGGAGGTACCGCCGAGAACGAAAGCAACACGCCGCGAGCCGACTTTTGCATCGCCCGTACGCCGGAGGTATCGCCGAGAGCGAAAGCAACACGCCGCGAGTGGACTTTGTCGCGCGGCAACGTCGGAGGTAATGCCCGAGCCCGTCGGAGGTACCGCCGAGAACGAAAGCAACACGCCGCGCGCGGACTTTGTCGTGCGACACCGTCGGAGGTACTGCCCGAGCCCGTCGGAGGTACCGCCGAGAAAGAAAGCAACACGCCGCGAGTCGACTTTTGCATCGCCCGAAAGCCGGAGGTACCGCCGAAAGCGAAAGCAACACGCCGCGAGTGGACTTTGTCGCGCGACAATGTCGGAGGTACAGCCCGAGCCTGCCGGAGGTACCGCCGAGAACGAAAGCAACACGCCGCGAGCCGACTTTTGCATCGGCCGTACGCCGGAGGTACCGCCGAGAGCGAAAGCAACACGCCGCGAGTGGACTTTGTCGCGCGACAATGTCGGAGGTACAGCCCGAGCCCGTCGGAGGTACCGCCGAGAGAGAAAGCAACACGCCGCGCGCGGACTTTATCGTGCGACATCGACGGATGTATCGCCCGAGCGAGCGTCCGGAGGTACCGCCGAGAGCGAAAGCAACACGCCGCGAGTCGACCTTTGCATCGCCCGAAAGCCGGAGGTACCGCCGAGAGCGAAAGCAACACGCCGCGAGTGGACTTTGTCGCGCGACAATGTCGGAGGTACAGCCCGAGCCCGTCGGAGGTACCGCCGAGAACGAAAGCAACACGCCGCGCGCTGACTTTGTCGTGCGACACCGTCGGAGGTACCGCCCGAGCCCGTCGGAGGTACCGCCGAGAAAGAAAGCAACACGCCGCGAGTCGACTTTTGCATCGCCCGAAAGCCGGAGGTACCGCCGAGAGCGAAAGCAACACGCCGCGAGTGGACTTTGTCGCGCGACAATGTCGGAGGTACTGCCCGAGCCAGCCGGAGGTACCGCCGAGAACGAAAGCAACACGCCGCGCGCGGACTTTATCGTGCGACATCGACGGAGGTACCGCCCGAGCGAGCGTCCGGAGGTACCGCCGAGAGCGAAAGCAACACGCCGCGAGTCGACTTTTGCATCGCCCGTAAGCCGGAGGTACCGCCGAGAGCGAAAGCAACACGCCGCGAGTGGACTTTGTCGTGCGACACCGTCGGAGGTACCTCCCGAGCCCGTCGGAGGTACCGCCGAGAACGAAAGCAACACGCCGCGAGCCGACTTTTGCATGGCCCGTACGCCGGAGGTACCGCCGAGAGCGAAAGCAACACGCCGCGAGTGGACTTTGTCGCGCGACAATGTCGGAGGTACAGCCCGAGCCCGTCGGAGGTACCGCCGAGAGAGAAAGCAACACGCCGCGCGCGGACTTTATCGTGCGACATCGACGGATGTATCGCCCGAGCGAGCGTCCGGAGGTACCGCCGAGAGCGAAAGCAACACGCCGCGAGTCGACCTTTGCATCGCCCGAAAGCCGGAGGTACCGCCGAGAGCGAAAGCAACACGCCGCGAGTGGACTTTGTCGCGCGACAATGTCGGAGGTACAGCCCGAGCCCGTCGGAGGTACCGCCGAGAACGAAAGCAACACGCCGCGCGCTGACTTTGTCGTGCGACACCGTCGGAGGTACCGCCCGAGCCCGTCGGAGGTACCGCCGAGAAAGAAAGCAACACGCCGCGAGTCGACTTTTGCATCGCCCGAAAGCCGGAGGTACCGCCGAGAGCGAAAGCAACACGCCGCGAGTGGACTTTGTCGCGCGACAATGTCGGAGGTACTGCCCGAGCCAGCCGGAGGTACCGCCGAGAACGAAAGCAACACGCCGCGCGCGGACTTTATCGTGCGACATCGACGGAGGTACCGCCCGAGCGAGCGTCCGGAGGTACCGCCGAGAGCGAAAGCAACACGCCGCGAGTCGACTTTTGCATCGCCCGTAAGCCGGAGGTACCGCCGAGAGCGAAAGCAACACGCCGCGAGTGGACTTTGTCGTGCGACACCGTCGGAGGTACCTCCCGAGCCCGTCGGAGGTACCGCCGAGAACGAAAGCAACACGCCGCGAGCCGACTTTTGCATGGCCCGTACGCCGGAGGTACCGCCGAGAGCGAAAGCAACACGCCGCGAGTGGACTTTGTCACGCGGCTACGTCGGAGGTACCACCCGAGCCCGTCGGAGGTACCGCCGAGAACGAAAGCAACACGCCGCGCGCGGACTTTATCGTGCGACACCGTCGGAGGTACCGCCCGAGCCCGTCGGAGGTACCGCCGAGAACGAAAGCAACACGCCGCGAGCCGACTTTTGCATCGCCCGTACGCCGGAGGTACCGCCGAGAGAGAAAGCAACACGCCGCGCGCGGACTTTGTCGTGCGACATCGCCGGAGGTACCGCCCGAGCCCGTCGGAGGTACCGCCGTGACGTCGGAGGTACCGCCGAGCCCGTCGGAGGTACCGCCGAGCCTGTCGGTGCTCCTTACAAGTATC
>NW_028297144.1:2500-5000 GCF_055798465.1 Pogonomyrmex barbatus
TCGCGCCCCGGAGGAACGGAGAGAGAACTCTGTCCCCGGTGGGCAGCGAGCGTAGATATACAAAACACGTTGGGACTGTATACCTTCGAGTCGCGTTCTCCATGGAGACGCGGCGAGAGAAAGGAAAATGCGATTACCCTGAACGGTGGATCACTTGGCTCGTGGGTCGATGAAGAACGCAGCTAATTGCGCGTCAACTTGTGAACTGCAGGACACATGAACATCGACATTTCGAACGCACATTGCGGTCCACGGATACAATTCCCGGACCACGCCTGGCTGAGGGTCGTTTTAGTACCCAGAGACTGCTTGCGCCCGCGTTCGCGCGCTTCGCCTCGCGTCGCCGACGACGGCGACCGGGCGACGGCAGCGCGCACCGGCGTACGAGCGATCGTTGGACGTTCGCCCCGTGCCGCGCGAAAGCCAGCGGTGAGAGGAGAGACAGCAGCGGGAAGCCCTTGCGCGCCACGCGTAAGGCCGCCAGTCCCGCCGGGCTCTTCCGCCGCGCGCACGCCGGCTGGGCGTCGTCCGAAATGACATTGATACGTGACGAAGGCTGACCGGGGCGCCGAGCGACCGGGCGCGAGAATAGAGGAGAGAAATAGAGGAGACTCTCGCGAGACGTGTACGCGGGTAGAGGAGGATCCGACGGAGAGAGGCGCCCTTCCGCGAGAGCGGAACCGGGCACTCCCTACGTTGTCGCAGGCCTCCCCCCGCGTCGCGCGCGGAGATCCGATTCTCTTAACCTTAACGCTCCGCCCGTCTGTCGTTCCCTCCGCGGGGATCGCGAGCCGACCGCGTGTCCGAGTCCACGAAGTTCCTCTCCATATCTCTCTCGAGCGAGAGAGCAGAGACGCGACCTGGGACCGGCACGCTTCGTCGTGTACTCGTGTTACGAACCCCGTCGTCCGCCCGAACTGTCACCCACACACTGACTTTGACGACCTCAGAGCAGGCGAGATTACCCGCTGAATTTAAGCATATTACTAAGCGGAGGAAAAGAAACTAACCAGGATTTCCTTAGTAGCGGCGAGCGAACAGGAAAGAGCCCAGCACCGAATCCCGCGGTTCCGCCGCAGGGAAATGTGGTGTTTGGGAGGGTCCGCTTATCCCGAGGCGTCGCGTCGCGTCCAAGTCCATCTTGAATGGGGCCACTTACCCGCAGAGGGTGCCAGGCCCGTAGCGACCGATGCCCGTCTCGGGAGGATCTCTCCTTAGAGTCGGGTTGCTTGAGAATGCAGCTCTAAGTGGGTGGTAAACTCCATCTAAGGCTAAATACGACCACGAGACCGATAGCGAACAAGTACCGTGGGGGAAAGTTGAAAAGAACTTTGAAGAGAGAGTTCAAGAGTACGTGAAACCGTTCAGGGGTAAACCTAAGAAACCCAAAAGAACGAACGGGGAGATTCATCGTCAGCGACGCTGGCTTCGCGTCGGTGTGCGATGCCCCGCGGGGCCCTCGCGGCTCGCGCGCGGGCACGCCGCCGTGCGCCGATGTCCGGCGTTCGTAGTCGTGCACTTCTCCCCTAGTAGAACGTCGCGACCCGCTGGGTGTCGGTCTACGGCCCGGGTGCGGCGGCTGACGCGTCGCCGGTAAAACGGCACGCGTCAAACCCCCGGTCGCCCGGCCGGCTGCCCGGCGGTACGCGCAAGGTATCAGGCCGCACGCTTCACAAACGAGACGAGTGCGTCGAGGCCGTCGCAAGCGCGCGCCACGGTACACGGAGGCAACGGACCTAGCGCCGTCACCGTGCCTGGCCCGCTGTTGGTCGTACGGTTAACCTTCGACAGGCCTGCCAACGTCCCAATGGGAGTCTCGTGCTCCTGTGCGGGACCGATACCGGTCGGCGACGCTACTGCTTTGGGTACTCTTAGGACCCGTCTTGAAACACGGACCAAGGAGTCTAACATGTACGCGAGTCATTGGGACGAGCGATACCTAAAGGCGTAATGAAAGTGAAGGTCGGCCCTGGTTGTCGACCGAGGGAGGATGGGCCGCGTCGCGACGCGGCTCCGCACTCCCGGGGCGTCTCGTTCTCATCGCGAGAAGAGGCGCACCCAGAGCGTACACGTTGGGACCCGAAAGATGGTGAACTATGCCTGGTCAGGACGAAGTCAGGGGAAACCCTGATGGAGGTCCGTAGCGATTCTGACGTGCAAATCGATCGTAGGAACTGGGTATAGGGGCGAAAGACTAATCGAACCATCTAGTAGCTGGTTCCCTCCGAAGTTTCCCTCAGGATAGCTGGCACTCGGCCGTTCCGCACGGAACGCGCGCGAGTCTCATCTGGTAAAGCGAATGATTAGAGGCCTTGGGGCCGAAACGACCTCAACCTATTCTCAAACTTTAAATGGGTGAGATCTCTGGCTTTCTTGAACTATGAAGCCACGAGCATCTCGGATCAGAGTGCCAAGTGGGCCATTTTTGGTAAGCAGAACTGGCGCTGTGGGATGAACCAAACGCAGAGTTAAGGCGCCCAACTCGACGCTCATGGGACAC
>NW_028297144.1:10000-17500 GCF_055798465.1 Pogonomyrmex barbatus
TAGCGTTTGCGAAAGCAACACGCCGCGAGCGGACTTTAACGCACGAACGGCCGTACGCGCCACGTCGTGCGAAAGCAACACGCCGCGAGCGGACTTTAACGCACGAACGGCCGTACGCGCCACGTCGTGCGAAAGCAACACGCCGCGAGCGGACTTAACGTTTGCGAAAGCAACACGCCGCGAGCGGACTTTAGCGTTTGCGAAAGCAACACGCCGCGAGCGGACTTAACGTTTGCGAAAGCAACACGCCGCGAGCGGACTTTAGCGTTTGCGAAAGCAACACGCCGCGAGCGGACTTTAGCGTTTGCGAAAGCAACACGCCGCGAGCGGACTTTAACGCACGAACGGCCGTACGCGCCACGTCGTGCGAAAGCAACACGCCGCGAGCGGACTTAACGTTTGCGAAAGCAACACGCCGCGAGCGGACTTAACGTTTGCGAAAGCAACACGCCGCGAGCGGACTTTAGCGTTTGCGAAAGCAACACGCCGCGAGCGGACTTTAACGCACGAACGGCCGTGCGCGCCACGTCGTGCGAAAGCAACACGCCGCGAGCGGACTTTAGCGTTTGCGAAAGCAACACGCAGCGCGCGAGCCTGTGTAGTGCCTGTCCGCGGGAGGCGCGATTAAAGTATCAGTCATTCGTGTGCTACAATTTTATAATCCTGTGTCCTTAAAATATCAATACTTATATAATTGCATAGTAAAATATAATATTACAATATAAACATTATATTTCGTTATATAAGTTTAAAAATTAACATAACTGTAATAACTAAGCATTATGCACCTTCTAATACAGAAACACTAAAAGTATTCCCACGCAAACACTCCAATGCGTGTGATACGTTATTAGGGACAGCATTCATGCATGAATGCTTTAAAAGTAAAGATATAAACACGGATAACAGCAACACTTTATCAAAGGCACCAATCCAGATATCAATGACGAATAAATGTTTATTTATTAATACGAAAGTTATTTATTGCGCTGCCCGGCTAATCGGAGGTTCCGCCGAGAGCGAAGAGCAACACGCCGCGAGTCGACTTTTGCATCGCCCGTACGCCGGAGGTACTGCCCGAGCCCGTCGGAGGTACCGCCGAGAGCGAAAGCAACACGCCGCGAGCCAACTTTTGCATCGCCCTTACGCCGGAGGTACCGCCGAGAACGAAAGCAACACGCCGCGAGCCGACTTTTGCATCGCCCGTACGCCGGAGGTATCGCCGAGAGCGAAAGCAACACGCCGCGAGTGGACTTTGTCGCGCGGCAACGTCGGAGGTAATGCCCGAGCCCGTCGGAGGTACCGCCGAGAACGAAAGCAACACGCCGCGCGCGGACTTTGTCGTGCGACACCGTCGGAGGTACTGCCCGAGCCCGTCGGAGGTACCGCCGAGAAAGAAAGCAACACGCCGCGAGTCGACTTTTGCATCGCCCGAAAGCCGGAGGTACCGCCGAAAGCGAAAGCAACACGCCGCGAGTGGACTTTGTCGCGCGACAATGTCGGAGGTACAGCCCGAGCCTGCCGGAGGTACCGCCGAGAACGAAAGCAACACGCCGCGAGCCGACTTTTGCATCGGCCGTACGCCGGAGGTACCGCCGAGAGCGAAAGCAACACGCCGCGAGTGGACTTTGTCGCGCGACAATGTCGGAGGTACAGCCCGAGCCCGTCGGAGGTACCGCCGAGAGAGAAAGCAACACGCCGCGCGCGGACTTTATCGTGCGACATCGACGGATGTATCGCCCGAGCGAGCGTCCGGAGGTACCGCCGAGAGCGAAAGCAACACGCCGCGAGTCGACCTTTGCATCGCCCGAAAGCCGGAGGTACCGCCGAGAGCGAAAGCAACACGCCGCGAGTGGACTTTGTCGCGCGACAATGTCGGAGGTACAGCCCGAGCCCGTCGGAGGTACCGCCGAGAACGAAAGCAACACGCCGCGCGCTGACTTTGTCGTGCGACACCGTCGGAGGTACCGCCCGAGCCCGTCGGAGGTACCGCCGAGAAAGAAAGCAACACGCCGCGAGTCGACTTTTGCATCGCCCGAAAGCCGGAGGTACCGCCGAGAGCGAAAGCAACACGCCGCGAGCGGACTTTAGCGTTTGCGAAAGCAACACGCCGCGAGCGGACTTTAACGCACGAACGGCCGTACGCGCCACGTCGTGCGAAAGCAACACGCCGCGAGCGGACTTAACGTTTGCGAAAGCAACACGCCGCGAGCGGACTTTAGCGTTTGCGAAAGCAACACGCCGCGAGCGGACTTTAGCGTTTGCGAAAGCAACACGCCGCGAGCGGACTTTAACGCACGAACGGCCGTACGCGCCACGTCGTGCGAAAGCAACACGCCGCGAGCGGACTTTAACGCACGAACGGCCGTACGCGCCACGTCGTGCGAAAGCAACACGCCGCGAGCGGACTTTAACGCACGAACGGCCGTACGCGCCACGTCGTGCGAAAGCAACACGCCGCGAGCGGACTTTAACGCACGAACGGCCGTACGCGCCACGTCGTGCGAAAGCAACACGCCGCGAGCGGACTTAACGTTTGCGAAAGCAACACGCCGCGAGCGGACTTAACGTTTGCGAAAGCAACACGCCGCGAGCGGACTTTAGCGTTTGCGAAAGCAACACGCCGCGAGCGGACTTTAACGCACGAACGGCCGTACGCGCCACGTCGTGCGAAAGCAACACGCCGCGAGCGGACTTTAACGCACGAACGGCCGTACGCGCCACGTCGTGCGAAAGCAACACGCCGCGAGCGGACTTAACGTTTGCGAAAGCAACACGCCGCGAGCGGACTTTAGCGTTTGCGAAAGCAACACGCCGCGAGCGGACTTTAACGCACGAACGGCCGTACGCGCCACGTCGTGCGAAAGCAACACGCCGCGAGCGGACTTTAACGCACGAACGGCCGTACGCGCCACGTCGTGCGAAAGCAACACGCCGCGAGCGGACTTAACGTTTGCGAAAGCAACACGCCGCGAGCGGACTTTAGCGTTTGCGAAAGCAACACGCCGCGAGCGGACTTAACGTTTGCGAAAGCAACACGCCGCGAGCGGACTTTAGCGTTTGCGAAAGCAACACGCCGCGAGCGGACTTTAGCGTTTGCGAAAGCAACACGCCGCGAGCGGACTTTAACGCACGAACGGCCGTACGCGCCACGTCGTGCGAAAGCAACACGCCGCGAGCGGACTTAACGTTTGCGAAAGCAACACGCCGCGAGCGGACTTAACGTTTGCGAAAGCAACACGCCGCGAGCGGACTTTAGCGTTTGCGAAAGCAACACGCCGCGAGCGGACTTTAACGCACGAACGGCCGTGCGCGCCACGTCGTGCGAAAGCAACACGCCGCGAGCGGACTTTAGCGTTTGCGAAAGCAACACGCAGCGCGCGAGCCTGTGTAGTGCCTGTCCGCGGGAGGCGCGATTAAAGTATCAGTCATTCGTGTGCTACAATTTTATAATCCTGTGTCCTTAAAATATCAATACTTATATAATTGCATAGTAAAATATAATATTACAATATAAACATTATATTTCGTTATATAAGTTTAAAAATTAACATAACTGTAATAACTAAGCATTATGCACCTTCTAATACAGAAACACTAAAAGTATTCCCACGCAAACACTCCAATGCGTGTGATACGTTATTAGGGACAGCATTCATGCATGAATGCTTTAAAAGTAAAGATATAAACACGGATAACAGCAACACTTTATCAAAGGCACCAATCCAGATATCAATGACGAATAAATGTTTATTTATTAATACGAAAGTTATTTATTGCGCTGCCCGGCTAATCGGAGGTTCCGCCGAGAGCGAAGAGCAACACGCCGCGAGTCGACTTTTGCATCGCCCGTACGCCGGAGGTACTGCCCGAGCCCGTCGGAGGTACCGCCGAGAGCGAAAGCAACACGCCGCGAGCCAACTTTTGCATCGCCCTTACGCCGGAGGTACCGCCGAGAACGAAAGCAACACGCCGCGAGCCGACTTTTGCATCGCCCGTACGCCGGAGGTATCGCCGAGAGCGAAAGCAACACGCCGCGAGTGGACTTTGTCGCGCGGCAACGTCGGAGGTAATGCCCGAGCCCGTCGGAGGTACCGCCGAGAACGAAAGCAACACGCCGCGCGCGGACTTTGTCGTGCGACACCGTCGGAGGTACTGCCCGAGCCCGTCGGAGGTACCGCCGAGAAAGAAAGCAACACGCCGCGAGTCGACTTTTGCATCGCCCGAAAGCCGGAGGAACCGCCGAAAGCGAAAGCAACACGCCGCGAGTGGACTTTGTCGCGCGACAATGTCGGAGGTACAGCCCGAGCCTGCCGGAGGTACCGCCGAGAACGAAAGCAACACGCCGCGAGCCGACTTTTGCATCGGCCGTACGCCGGAGGTACCGCCGAGAGCGAAAGCAACACGCCGCGAGTGGACTTTGTCGCGCGACAATGTCGGAGGTACAGCCCGAGCCCGTCGGAGGTACCGCCGAGAGAGAAAGCAACACGCCGCGCGCGGACTTTATCGTGCGACATCGACGGATGTATCGCCCGAGCGAGCGTCCGGAGGTACCGCCGAGAGCGAAAGCAACACGCCGCGAGTCGACCTTTGCATCGCCCGAAAGCCGGAGGTACCGCCGAGAGCGAAAGCAACACGCCGCGAGTGGACTTTGTCGCGCGACAATGTCGGAGGTACAGCCCGAGCCCGTCGGAGGTACCGCCGAGAACGAAAGCAACACGCCGCGCGCTGACTTTGTCGTGCGACACCGTCGGAGGTACCGCCCGAGCCCGTCGGAGGTACCGCCGAGAAAGAAAGCAACACGCCGCGAGTCGACTTTTGCATCGCCCGAAAGCCGGAGGTACCGCCGAGAGCGAAAGCAACACGCCGCGAGTGGACTTTGTCGCGCGACAATGTCGGAGGTACTGCCCGAGCCAGCCGGAGGTACCGCCGAGAACGAAAGCAACACGCCGCGCGCGGACTTTATCGTGCGACATCGACGGAGGTACCGCCCGAGCGAGCGTCCGGAGGTACCGCCGAGAGCGAAAGCAACACGCCGCGAGTCGACTTTTGCATCGCCCGTAAGCCGGAGGTACCGCCGAGAGCGAAAGCAACACGCCGCGAGTGGACTTTGTCGTGCGACACCGTCGGAGGTACCTCCCGAGCCCGTCGGAGGTACCGCCGAGAACGAAAGCAACACGCCGCGAGCCGACTTTTGCATGGCCCGTACGCCGGAGGTACCGCCGAGAGCGAAAGCAACACGCCGCGAGTGGACTTTGTCGCGCGACAATGTCGGAGGTACAGCCCGAGCCCGTCGGAGGTACCGCCGAGAGAGAAAGCAACACGCCGCGCGCGGACTTTATCGTGCGACATCGACGGATGTATCGCCCGAGCGAGCGTCCGGAGGTACCGCCGAGAGCGAAAGCAACACGCCGCGAGTCGACCTTTGCATCGCCCGAAAGCCGGAGGTACCGCCGAGAGCGAAAGCAACACGCCGCGAGTGGACTTTGTCGCGCGACAATGTCGGAGGTACAGCCCGAGCCCGTCGGAGGTACCGCCGAGAACGAAAGCAACACGCCGCGCGCTGACTTTGTCGTGCGACACCGTCGGAGGTACCGCCCGAGCCCGTCGGAGGTACCGCCGAGAAAGAAAGCAACACGCCGCGAGTCGACTTTTGCATCGCCCGAAAGCCGGAGGTACCGCCGAGAGCGAAAGCAACACGCCGCGAGTGGACTTTGTCGCGCGACAATGTCGGAGGTACTGCCCGAGCCAGCCGGAGGTACCGCCGAGAACGAAAGCAACACGCCGCGCGCGGACTTTATCGTGCGACATCGACGGAGGTACCGCCCGAGCGAGCGTCCGGAGGTACCGCCGAGAGCGAAAGCAACACGCCGCGAGTCGACTTTTGCATCGCCCGTAAGCCGGAGGTACCGCCGAGAGCGAAAGCAACACGCCGCGAGTGGACTTTGTCGTGCGACACCGTCGGAGGTACCTCCCGAGCCCGTCGGAGGTACCGCCGAGAACGAAAGCAACACGCCGCGAGCCGACTTTTGCATGGCCCGTACGCCGGAGGTACCGCCGAGAGCGAAAGCAACACGCCGCGAGTGGACTTTGTCACGCGGCTACGTCGGAGGTACCACCCGAGCCCGTCGGAGGTACCGCCGAGAACGAAAGCAACACGCCGCGCGCGGACTTTATCGTGCGACACCGTCGGAGGTACCGCCCGAGCCCGTCGGAGGTACCGCCGAGAACGAAAGCAACACGCCGCGAGCCGACTTTTGCATCGCCCGTACGCCGGAGGTACCGCCGAGAGAGAAAGCAACACGCCGCGCGCGGACTTTGTCGTGCGACATCGCCGGAGGTACCGCCCGAGCCCGTCGGAGGTACCGCCGTGACGTCGGAGGTACCGCCGAGCCCGTCGGAGGTACCGCCGAGCCTGTCGGTGCTCCTTACAAGTATCCGTTTTCGGCCATCGGGACGCCCGATTTTGTTTAATGTCATCTCTTTTTCTTCGATCCATCCCGTCTGTGCTGTCGTTCGGTCGCTGTCGACCCGTTCGGATCGATCATCGTAATCCGATCGTTCGCAGCGACTAAGTCCCGTTCGCCTCGTTTCATCGGCGCTCGCGCCCATAAGCGGCCGTGCGTAAGGCCGTGCGTCGCCGACCGCTTGGCCGGCCGGTTGGGTACTATAAGAGGTGCGGTGCGCTCGGCGACCGAGCGTTGTCGGATCGTCGTGCGGGTGCGTTTGGCGTGCTTCGCACGTTCGGTACGATGTGCCTCGGCTCTCCTGAGTCGTGCCGTATTATTAGAAATTATATTTCTAGACACAGCATTGCCACGAGTCGGCGTCGTAAGACCGAATGGCTCCTATGTGGCGCGCACTGTTTATCAGTGTTGGCTGCGCGATCTTCCCTCGTTCGTAGACGAACGCGATCGGATGTATCGTTGCACTTACCGAGCATCGACTTCACCGTTACCGAGTGGCGGAAAGCGAGAGATCGCTCTTCACGCTTACTTGTAAACCGTAGCGAAAATTTTCGACCGTGCTTGAACGCACCGGCGACTCGTTCCTCGACGTCTGAGCATCGCGCCGTCGATCTAGCGTCAGGGCGAGGCGGCTATACGCCGCTACTTTGGGAGAATGAGAACAACATGATCTTTATATAACAAATATGATCTTTATAACATAATTTTAACGGAGTAGAGCTCCAACGAGCGTCTGTCTCCAGCTGTATATATTGCGATAATAAGAGAGTGTCGCCGACCGGCTTGAGGGCGCCGGCGGTAATAACGGCACGTCGAGAGTATCTCGAACGAAGGGCGCCCGTCACGTTCGCGGACGTGATGGGGCGCGCGTCGCTCCACGCGAGCGACCGAACTCACGAAGTTCCCTGGTTGATCCTGCCAGTAGTCATATGCTTGTCTCAAAGATTAAGCCATGCATGTCTCAGTGCATGCCGAATTAAGGTGAAACCGCGAATGGCTCATTAAATCAGTTATGGTTCATTAGATTGTACCC
>NW_028297144.1:27500-29040 GCF_055798465.1 Pogonomyrmex barbatus
GCGAGCGGACTTAACGTTTGCGAAAGCAACACGCCGCGAGCGGACTTAACGTTTGCGAAAGCAACACGCCGCGAGCGGACTTTAGCGTTTGCGAAAGCAACACGCCGCGAGCGGACTTTAACGCACGAACGGCCGTACGCGCCACGTCGTGCGAAAGCAACACGCCGCGAGCGGACTTTAACGCACGAACGGCCGTACGCGCCACGTCGTGCGAAAGCAACACGCCGCGAGCGGACTTAACGTTTGCGAAAGCAACACGCCGCGAGCGGACTTTAGCGTTTGCGAAAGCAACACGCCGCGAGCGGACTTTAACGCACGAACGGCCGTACGCGCCACGTCGTGCGAAAGCAACACGCGCGAGCGGACTTTAACGCACGAACGGCCGTACGCGCCACGTCGTGCGAAAGCAAACACGCCGCGAGCGGACTTAACGTTTGCGAAAGCAACACGCCGCGAGCGGACTTTAGCGTTTGCGAAAGCAACACGCCGCGAGCGGACTTAACGTTTGCGAAAGCAACACGCCGCGAGCGGACTTTAGCGTTTGCGAAAGCAACACGCCGCGAGCGGACTTTAGCGTTTGCGAAAGCAACACGCCGCGAGCGGACTTTAACGCACGAACGGCCGTACGCGCCACGTCGTGCGAAAGCAACACGCCGCGAGCGGACTTAACGTTTGCGAAAGCAACACGCCGCGAGCGGACTTAACGTTTGCGAAAGCAACACGCCGCGAGCGGACTTTAGCGTTTGCGAAAGCAACACGCCGCGAGCGGACTTTAACGCACGAACGGCCGTGCGCGCCACGTCGTGCGAAAGCAACACGCCGCGAGCGGACTTTAGCGTTTGCGAAAGCAACACGCAGCGCGCGAGCCTGTGTAGTGCCTGTCCGCGGGAGGCGCGATTAAAGTATCAGTCATTCGTGTGCTACAATTTTATAATCCTGTGTCCTTAAAATATCAATACTTATATAATTGCATAGTAAAATATAATATTACAATATAAACATTATATTTCGTTATATAAGTTTAAAAATTAACATAACTGTAATAACTAAGCATTATGCACCTTCTAATACAGAAACACTAAAAGTATTCCCACGCAAACACTCCAATGCGTGTGATACGTTAATTAGGGACAGCATTCATGCATGAATGCTTTAAAAGTAAAGATATAAACACGGATAACAGCAACACTTTATCAAAGGCACCAATCCAGATATCAATGACGAATAAATGTTTATTTATTAATACGAAAGTTATTTATTGCGCTGCCCGGCTAATCGGAGGTTCCGCCGAGAGCGAAGAGCAACACGCCGCGAGTCGACTTTTGCATCGCCCGTACGCCGGAGGTACTGCCCGAGCCCGTCGGAGGTACCGCCGAGAGCGAAAGCAACACGCCGCGAGCCAACTTTTGCATCGCCCTTACGCCGGAGGTACCGCCGAGAACGAAAGCAACACGCCGCGAGCCGACTTTTGCATCGCCCGTACGCCGGAGGTATCGCCGAGAGCGAAAGCAACACGCCGCGAGTGGACTTTGTCGCGCGG
>NW_028297145.1:2500-10000 GCF_055798465.1 Pogonomyrmex barbatus
GTCCGCGAACGTGACGGGCGCCCTTCGTTCGAGATACTCTCGACGTGCCGTTATTACCGCCGGCGCCCTCAAGCCGGTCGGCGACACTCTCTTATTATCGCAATATATACAGCTGGAGACAGACGCTCGTTGGAGCTCTACTCCGTTAAAATTATGTTATAAAGATCATATTTGTTATATAAAGATCATGTTGTTCTCATTCTCCCAAAGTAGCGGCGTATAGCCGCCTCGCCCTGACGCTAGATCGACGGCGCGATGCTCAGACGTCGAGGAACGAGTCGCCGGTGCGTTCAAGCACGGTCGAAAATTTTCGCTACGGTTTACAAGTAAGCGTGAAGAGCGATCTCTCGCTTTCCGCCACTCGGTAACGGTGAAGTCGATGCTCGGTAAGTGCAACGATACATCCGATCGCGTTCGTCTACGAACGAGGGAAGATCGCGCAGCCAACACTGATAAACAGTGCGCGCCACATAGGAGCCATTCGGTCTTACGACGCCGACTCGTGGCAATGCTGTGTCTAGAAATATAATTTCTAATAATACGGCACGACTCAGGAGAGCCGAGGCACATCGTACCGAACGTGCGAAGCACGCCAAACGCACCCGCACGACGATCCGACAACGCTCGGTCGCCGAGCGCACCGCACCTCTTATAGTACCCAACCGGCCGGCCAAGCGGTCGGCGACGCACGGCCTTACGCACGGCCGCTTATGGGCGCGAGCGCCGATGAAACGAGGCGAACGGGACTTAGTCGCTGCGAACGATCGGATTACGATGATCGATCCGAACGGGTCGACAGCGACCGAACGACAGCACAGACGGGATGGATCGAAGAAAAAGAGATGACATTAAACAAAATCGGGCGTCCCGATGGCCGAAAACGGATACTTGTAAGGAGCACCGACAGGCTCGGCGGTACCTCCGACGGGCTCGGCGGTACCTCCGACGTCACGGCGGTACCTCCGACGGGCTCGGGCGGTACCTCCGGCGATGTCGCACGACAAAGTCCGCGCGCGGCGTGTTGCTTTCTCTCTCGGCGGTACCTCCGGCGTACGGGCGATGCAAAAGTCGGCTCGCGGCGTGTTGCTTTCGTTCTCGGCGGTACCTCCGACGGGCTCGGGCGGTACCTCCGACGGTGTCGCACGATAAAGTCCGCGCGCGGCGTGTTGCTTTCGTTCTCGGCGGTACCTCCGACGGGCTCGGGTGGTACCTCCGACGTAGCCGCGTGACAAAGTCCACTCGCGGCGTGTTGCTTTCGCTCTCGGCGGTACCTCCGGCGTACGGGCCATGCAAAAGTCGGCTCGCGGCGTGTTGCTTTCGTTCTCGGCGGTACCTCCGACGGGCTCGGGAGGTACCTCCGACGGTGTCGCACGACAAAGTCCACTCGCGGCGTGTTGCTTTCGCTCTCGGCGGTACCTCCGGCTTACGGGCGATGCAAAAGTCGACTCGCGGCGTGTTGCTTTCGCTCTCGGCGGTACCTCCGGACGCTCGCTCGGGCGGTACCTCCGTCGATGTCGCACGATAAAGTCCGCGCGCGGCGTGTTGCTTTCGTTCTCGGCGGTACCTCCGGCTGGCTCGGGCAGTACCTCCGACATTGTCGCGCGACAAAGTCCACTCGCGGCGTGTTGCTTTCGCTCTCGGCGGTACCTCCGGCTTTCGGGCGATGCAAAAGTCGACTCGCGGCGTGTTGCTTTCTTTCTCGGCGGTACCTCCGACGGGCTCGGGCGGTACCTCCGACGGTGTCGCACGACAAAGTCAGCGCGCGGCGTGTTGCTTTCGTTCTCGGCGGTACCTCCGACGGGCTCGGGCTGTACCTCCGACATTGTCGCGCGACAAAGTCCACTCGCGGCGTGTTGCTTTCGCTCTCGGCGGTACCTCCGGCTTTCGGGCGATGCAAAGGTCGACTCGCGGCGTGTTGCTTTCGCTCTCGGCGGTACCTCCGGACGCTCGCTCGGGCGATACATCCGTCGATGTCGCACGATAAAGTCCGCGCGCGGCGTGTTGCTTTCTCTCTCGGCGGTACCTCCGACGGGCTCGGGCTGTACCTCCGACATTGTCGCGCGACAAAGTCCACTCGCGGCGTGTTGCTTTCGCTCTCGGCGGTACCTCCGGCGTACGGGCCATGCAAAAGTCGGCTCGCGGCGTGTTGCTTTCGTTCTCGGCGGTACCTCCGACGGGCTCGGGAGGTACCTCCGACGGTGTCGCACGACAAAGTCCACTCGCGGCGTGTTGCTTTCGCTCTCGGCGGTACCTCCGGCTTACGGGCGATGCAAAAGTCGACTCGCGGCGTGTTGCTTTCGCTCTCGGCGGTACCTCCGGACGCTCGCTCGGGCGGTACCTCCGTCGATGTCGCACGATAAAGTCCGCGCGCGGCGTGTTGCTTTCGTTCTCGGCGGTACCTCCGGCTGGCTCGGGCAGTACCTCCGACATTGTCGCGCGACAAAGTCCACTCGCGGCGTGTTGCTTTCGCTCTCGGCGGTACCTCCGGCTTTCGGGCGATGCAAAAGTCGACTCGCGGCGTGTTGCTTTCTTTCTCGGCGGTACCTCCGACGGGCTCGGGCGGTACCTCCGACGGTGTCGCACGACAAAGTCAGCGCGCGGCGTGTTGCTTTCGTTCTCGGCGGTACCTCCGACGGGCTCGGGCTGTACCTCCGACATTGTCGCGCGACAAAGTCCACTCGCGGCGTGTTGCTTTCGCTCTCGGCGGTACCTCCGGCTTTCGGGCGATGCAAAGGTCGACTCGCGGCGTGTTGCTTTCGCTCTCGGCGGTACCTCCGGACGCTCGCTCGGGCGATACATCCGTCGATGTCGCACGATAAAGTCCGCGCGCGGCGTGTTGCTTTCTCTCTCGGCGGTACCTCCGACGGGCTCGGGCTGTACCTCCGACATTGTCGCGCGACAAAGTCCACTCGCGGCGTGTTGCTTTCGCTCTCGGCGGTACCTCCGGCGTACGGCCGATGCAAAAGTCGGCTCGCGGCGTGTTGCTTTCGTTCTCGGCGGTACCTCCGGCAGGCTCGGGCTGTACCTCCGACATTGTCGCGCGACAAAGTCCACTCGCGGCGTGTTGCTTTCGCTTTCGGCGGTTCCTCCGGCTTTCGGGCGATGCAAAAGTCGACTCGCGGCGTGTTGCTTTCTTTCTCGGCGGTACCTCCGACGGGCTCGGGCAGTACCTCCGACGGTGTCGCACGACAAAGTCCGCGCGCGGCGTGTTGCTTTCGTTCTCGGCGGTACCTCCGACGGGCTCGGGCATTACCTCCGACGTTGCCGCGCGACAAAGTCCACTCGCGGCGTGTTGCTTTCGCTCTCGGCGATACCTCCGGCGTACGGGCGATGCAAAAGTCGGCTCGCGGCGTGTTGCTTTCGTTCTCGGCGGTACCTCCGGCGTAAGGGCGATGCAAAAGTTGGCTCGCGGCGTGTTGCTTTCGCTCTCGGCGGTACCTCCGACGGGCTCGGGCAGTACCTCCGGCGTACGGGCGATGCAAAAGTCGACTCGCGGCGTGTTGCTCTTCGCTCTCGGCGGAACCTCCGATTAGCCGGGCAGCGCAATAAATAACTTTCGTATTAATAAATAAACATTTATTCGTCATTGATATCTGGATTGGTGCCTTTGATAAAGTGTTGCTGTTATCCGTGTTTATATCTTTACTTTTAAAGCATTCATGCATGAATGCTGTCCCTAATAACGTATCACACGCATTGGAGTGTTTGCGTGGGAATACTTTTAGTGTTTCTGTATTAGAAGGTGCATAATGCTTAGTTATTACAGTTATGTTAATTTTTAAACTTATATAACGAAATATAATGTTTATATTGTAATATTATATTTTACTATGCAATTATATAAGTATTGATATTTTAAGGACACAGGATTATAAAATTGTAGCACACGAATGACTGATACTTTAATCGCGCCTCCCGCGGACAGGCACTACACAGGCTCGCGCGCTGCGTGTTGCTTTCGCAAACGCTAAAGTCCGCTCGCGGCGTGTTGCTTTCGCACGACGTGGCGCGCACGGCCGTTCGTGCGTTAAAGTCCGCTCGCGGCGTGTTGCTTTCGCAAACGCTAAAGTCCGCTCGCGGCGTGTTGCTTTCGCAAACGTTAAGTCCGCTCGCGGCGTGTTGCTTTCGCAAACGTTAAGTCCGCTCGCGGCGTGTTGCTTTCGCACGACGTGGCGCGTACGGCCGTTCGTGCGTTAAAGTCCGCTCGCGGCGTGTTGCTTTCGCAAACGCTAAAGTCCGCTCGCGGCGTGTTGCTTTCGCAAACGCTAAAGTCCGCTCGCGGCGTGTTGCTTTCGCAAACGTTAAGTCCGCTCGCGGCGTGTTGCTTTCGCAAACGCTAAAGTCCGCTCGCGGCGTGTTGCTTTCGCAAACGTTAAGTCCGCTCGCGGCGTGTTGCTTTCGCACGACGTGGCGCGTACGGCCGTTCGTGCGTTAAAGTCCGCTCGCGGCGTGTTGCTTTCGCACGACGTGGCGCGTACGGCCGTTCGTGCGTTAAAGTCCGCTCGCGGCGTGTTGCTTTCGCAAACGCTAAAGTCCGCTCGCGGCGTGTTGCTTTCGCAAACGTTAAGTCCGCTCGCGGCGTGTTGCTTTCGCACGACGTGGCGCGTACGGCCGTTCGTGCGTTAAAGTCCGCTCGCGGCGTGTTGCTTTCGCACGACGTGGCGCGTACGGCCGTTCGTGCGTTAAAGTCCGCTCGCGGCGTGTTGCTTTCGCAAACGCTAAAGTCCGCTCGCGGCGTGTTGCTTTCGCAAACGTTAAGTCCGCTCGCGGCGTGTTGCTTTCGCAAACGTTAAGTCCGCTCGCGGCGTGTTGCTTTCGCACGACGTGGCGCGTACGGCCGTTCGTGCGTTAAAGTCCGCTCGCGGCGTGTTGCTTTCGCACGACGTGGCGCGTACGGCCGTTCGTGCGTTAAAGTCCGCTCGCGGCGTGTTGCTTTCGCACGACGTGGCGCGTACGGCCGTTCGTGCGTTAAAGTCCGCTCGCGGCGTGTTGCTTTCGCAAACGCTAAAGTCCGCTCGCGGCGTGTTGCTTTCGCAAACGTTAAGTCCGCTCGCGGCGTGTTGCTTTCGCAAACGTTAAGTCCGCTCGCGGCGTGTTGCTTTCGCACGACGTGGCGCGTACGGCCGTTCGTGCGTTAAAGTCCGCTCGCGGCGTGTTGCTTTCGCACGACGTGGCGCGTACGGCCGTTCGTGCGTTAAAGTCCGCTCGCGGCGTGTTGCTTTCGCACGACGTGGCGCGTACGGCCGTTCGTGCGTTAAAGTCCGCTCGCGGCGTGTTGCTTTCGCACGACGTGGCGCGTACGGCCGTTCGTGCGTTAAAGTCCGCTCGCGGCGTGTTGCTTTCGCAAACGCTAAAGTCCGCTCGCGGCGTGTTGCTTTCGCAAACGCTAAAGTCCGCTCGCGGCGTGTTGCTTTCGCAAACGTTAAGTCCGCTCGCGGCGTGTTGCTTTCGCACGACGTGGCGCGTACGGCCGTTCGTGCGTTAAAGTCCGCTCGCGGCGTGTTGCTTTCGCAAACGCTAAAGTCCGCTCGCGGCGTGTTGCTTTCGCTCTCGGCGGTACCTCCGGCTTTCGGGCGATGCAAAAGTCGACTCGCGGCGTGTTGCTTTCTTTCTCGGCGGTACCTCCGACGGGCTCGGGCGGTACCTCCGACGGTGTCGCACGACAAAGTCAGCGCGCGGCGTGTTGCTTTCGTTCTCGGCGGTACCTCCGACGGGCTCGGGCTGTACCTCCGACATTGTCGCGCGACAAAGTCCACTCGCGGCGTGTTGCTTTCGCTCTCGGCGGTACCTCCGGCTTTCGGGCGATGCAAAGGTCGACTCGCGGCGTGTTGCTTTCGCTCTCGGCGGTACCTCCGGACGCTCGCTCGGGCGATACATCCGTCGATGTCGCACGATAAAGTCCGCGCGCGGCGTGTTGCTTTCTCTCTCGGCGGTACCTCCGACGGGCTCGGGCTGTACCTCCGACATTGTCGCGCGACAAAGTCCACTCGCGGCGTGTTGCTTTCGCTCTCGGCGGTACCTCCGGCGTACGGCCGATGCAAAAGTCGGCTCGCGGCGTGTTGCTTTCGTTCTCGGCGGTACCTCCGGCAGGCTCGGGCTGTACCTCCGACATTGTCGCGCGACAAAGTCCACTCGCGGCGTGTTGCTTTCGCTTTCGGCGGTACCTCCGGCTTTCGGGCGATGCAAAAGTCGACTCGCGGCGTGTTGCTTTCTTTCTCGGCGGTACCTCCGACGGGCTCGGGCAGTACCTCCGACGGTGTCGCACGACAAAGTCCGCGCGCGGCGTGTTGCTTTCGTTCTCGGCGGTACCTCCGACGGGCTCGGGCATTACCTCCGACGTTGCCGCGCGACAAAGTCCACTCGCGGCGTGTTGCTTTCGCTCTCGGCGATACCTCCGGCGTACGGGCGATGCAAAAGTCGGCTCGCGGCGTGTTGCTTTCGTTCTCGGCGGTACCTCCGGCGTAAGGGCGATGCAAAAGTTGGCTCGCGGCGTGTTGCTTTCGCTCTCGGCGGTACCTCCGACGGGCTCGGGCAGTACCTCCGGCGTACGGGCGATGCAAAAGTCGACTCGCGGCGTGTTGCTCTTCGCTCTCGGCGGAACCTCCGATTAGCCGGGCAGCGCAATAAATAACTTTCGTATTAATAAATAAACATTTATTCGTCATTGATATCTGGATTGGTGCCTTTGATAAAGTGTTGCTGTTATCCGTGTTTATATCTTTACTTTTAAAGCATTCATGCATGAATGCTGTCCCTAATAACGTATCACACGCATTGGAGTGTTTGCGTGGGAATACTTTTAGTGTTTCTGTATTAGAAGGTGCATAATGCTTAGTTATTACAGTTATGTTAATTTTTAAACTTATATAACGAAATATAATGTTTATATTGTAATATTATATTTTACTATGCAATTATATAAGTATTGATATTTTAAGGACACAGGATTATAAAATTGTAGCACACGAATGACTGATACTTTAATCGCGCCTCCCGCGGACAGGCACTACACAGGCTCGCGCGCTGCGTGTTGCTTTCGCAAACGCTAAAGTCCGCTCGCGGCGTGTTGCTTTCGCACGACGTGGCGCGCACGGCCGTTCGTGCGTTAAAGTCCGCTCGCGGCGTGTTGCTTTCGCAAACGCTAAAGTCCGCTCGCGGCGTGTTGCTTTCGCAAACGTTAAGTCCGCTCGCGGCGTGTTGCTTTCGCAAACGTTAAGTCCGCTCGCGGCGTGTTGCTTTCGCACGACGTGGCGCGTACGGCCGTTCGTGCGTTAAAGTCCGCTCGCGGCGTGTTGCTTTCGCAAACGCTAAAGTCCGCTCGCGGCGTGTTGCTTTCGCAAACGCTAAAGTCCGCTCGCGGCGTGTTGCTTTCGCAAACGTTAAGTCCGCTCGCGGCGTGTTGCTTTCGCAAACGCTAAAGTCCGCTCGCGGCGTGTTGCTTTCGCAAACGTTAAGTCCGCTCGCGGCGTGTTGCTTTCGCACGACGTGGCGCGTACGGCC
>NW_028297145.1:15000-17500 GCF_055798465.1 Pogonomyrmex barbatus
GTCGATATTCCGACGGCCCAGGCCTATCGGACATCCCGCCCTTTTCTAGAAACACCGTTCTAGTCGTGGTGATCGACAAGGGTGCCGTCTCTGCCAAGAGCAGCAGATTGAAGACAAGCGCGCGAAGGCTCACTGGAACTGCGTTCCAAGCCCTCGGCGTAATGCCATCCAATCCGGGCGCGGTGCCATTCCTTACGGAGATCCTCGCAACCTCGGTCGCTAGAATAGGATCCCAGAGCGAGGTCTTATCCGCCGCTAAACCTGGGTTCGCGGCGGCGCCCTCACCGAGGCCCTCCAGATGGATGCCTCTCGATGGATGGCTCCGGCTGGCACCCGCCTCCTGTGTCGCCTCTCCGTACAGCTCACGCAGCCCCGTCATATCACCATTCGCAACACTGGACGCCTCCATAAGGGGACGCCAGTAATCGCAGAATTCGACAGCGGACGGACGCGTACGCTCAGAGCCGTCTTCGAGTATGCGCGACAAGCAGGACTTAAGGTTCTTCTTATACAGGGTTTGCACTATCGCATACTCCCGTTTCCTCCTTTGCTCTCTATTCTCTCGCTTCTTAGGATGCTTGCGCTCTCTAGTCGGTTCGCGCCGTGGAGGGTGCACACTCGGCGGCGGGAAGATTCTCTCCAGCCATCTCTCGATGGCATGAAGGTCCACCTCCCCCACAAGAGCATCTCTCGCTATGCCTAGGAGAGTGTCAACCTCGAAACTCCGGAGCGACTCATTCTTAGAGATGAGTCCGCCGATATGCTCCCGGAGTCTCTCAGAGCTTTGCTGAGGTACGGGTTGACGTGCACATGATTGCTCAACAGTATCAACTAGCGTCTCTATGGTCGTTGGGACACCGGCGGCTCCTATCATCGCCTCACCGGTCCCCGTGCCCTCATCGTCCTCCGCAAGCGGATGGACATCATGGCAGAACTCTCTAACCATCGCTCGATAAGCCTCTTGTCGACGCTTACCTTTGATGGCTTCGAGTGTCCTATGAGGGAATCTCTGTTGCAGATGTTGATTCATGAAGAGAATTCCCCCTGCTGAGGCGGCTGCTGCCTCAGCCCGAGCCATGAGACGCGTCTCCTCCACAGACCATCTGGCCTTCTGGCGGTCGACATCGATCGCGCGGTTGGCTTCAACCGGATGAGCTGACCGTACGTGAACCCCTAGGCCACGCATGTTCCGGAACTCTCGTCCGCAGTGCTCACAGACCACAGGCGGGTCGCGACTTAAGGTGACCAATCCAGTCGCTGGTGCAGTGTCCGGCGTGCGCCTAACGGCGCCGCTAGACTCCCCGGCACTCACGGGGGCACCATTCGCTCGCATACAAACACGCAGTGCCCGGGCCATCCGAGAACCCGGGCGTGAGGATCCATTTATATCTCTATCCATTTATTAACTGCGTGTGGGGATGCAAACGGCTTGGCAACCGAGAGCTCCCCGAAAACCCGCCCTTTCTTGGCCCCACAACCTACCATGGGCTGGGCACATGGGCTCGCAAGCAAGCCCTTTAGGGCGCACAATCGCCATGACACCACTTCAAGCGGGACCACTGGCGTGGTGGGTGCATGACTTGACTGGCAGAGGCTGTGTATGCCGCATGCCGAGTCCAAGTAACCGACTCCGACCCCAGGCCCAAAGTCGCCCCGAAGGGAAACAAGAGCACTGAGAGAGCCTGACTCCCTAGGCCGCTAAACCCACTAGGACAGTCTGGTTACTCCCGCATATAGACCGGGCCGGGGCGGATGGTCGGCCCACTAACTCCGGCTCGCCACAACACCATTCAGCTACTCTACGCAAGCGAAGAGCACCCAGGAGTACCACGAAGAGGTAGATGTGTGACTTGGATGTGAGAGGCTACGGACCTAGCTAGAGGTCTATATTCGCATCACAATCCCAAACTATTTCTCCAAACCTGCTATCTATGCTGTTATAATATGCCAGGCTTTCGCATACGCAAGTCCGTTCGCGGCGTGTTGCTTTCGCAAACACAAGACCGCTCGCGGCGTGTTGCTTTCGCAAACACAAGTCCGCTCGCGGCGTGTCGCTTTCGCAAACGTTAAGCCCGCTAGCGGCGTGTTGCTTCGCACGACGTGGCGCACACAGCCGTTCGCGCGCTAAAGCCCGCTCCCGGCGTGTTGCTTCGCACGCCTTAAGAGAGTCATAGTTACTCCCGCCGTTTACCCGCGCTTGCTTGAATTTCTTCACGTTGACATTCAGAGCACTGGGCAGAAATCACATTGCGTCAACACCCGCGAGGGCCATCGCAATGCTTTGTTTTAATTAGACAGTCGGATTCCCCTAGTCCGTGCCAGTTCTGAGCTGAGCGTTGAATGGCGGCCGAAGAGGACGACCACGACGGCTCGCGCCGCCACGGAAGCCTCGCAGCAAGGAAGATCCGCGGGAGGCCAAGGCACGGGACCGAGCTCGGATCCCGGAACCGGCGCGAGAACGCCGAGCGTTCACCTCGCCCAGGCCCGGCACGTCAGCCAG
>NW_028297145.1:25000-27024 GCF_055798465.1 Pogonomyrmex barbatus
CGGTACCTCCGACGGTGTCGCACGATAAAGTCCGCGCGCGGCGTGTTGCTTTCGTTCTCGGCGGTACCTCCGACGGGCTCGGGTGGTACCTCCGACGTAGCCGCGTGACAAAGTCCACTCGCGGCGTGTTGCTTTCGCTCTCGGCGGTACCTCCGGCGTACGGGCCATGCAAAAGTCGGCTCGCGGCGTGTTGCTTTCGTTCTCGGCGGTACCTCCGACGGGCTCGGGAGGTACCTCCGACGGTGTCGCACGACAAAGTCCACTCGCGGCGTGTTGCTTTCGCTCTCGGCGGTACCTCCGGCTTACGGGCGATGCAAAAGTCGACTCGCGGCGTGTTGCTTTCGCTCTCGGCGGTACCTCCGGACGCTCGCTCGGGCGGTACCTCCGTCGATGTCGCACGATAAAGTCCGCGCGCGGCGTGTTGCTTTCGTTCTCGGCGGTACCTCCGGCTGGCTCGGGCAGTACCTCCGACATTGTCGCGCGACAAAGTCCACTCGCGGCGTGTTGCTTTCGCTCGCTCTCGGCGGTACCTCCGGCTTTCGGGCGATGCAAAAGTCGACTCGCGGCGTGTTGCTTTCTTTCTCGGCGGTACCTCCGACGGGCTCGGGCGGTACCTCCGACGGTGTCGCACGACAAAGTCAGCGCGCGGCGTGTTGCTTTCGTTCTCGGCGGTACCTCCGACGGGCTCGGGCTGTACCTCCGACATTGTCGCGCGACAAAGTCCACTCGCGGCGTGTTGCTTTCGCTCTCGGCGGTACCTCCGGCTTTCGGGCGATGCAAAGGTCGACTCGCGGCGTGTTGCTTTCGCTCTCGGCGGTACCTCCGGACGCTCGCTCGGGCGATACATCCGTCGATGTCGCACGATAAAGTCCGCGCGCGGCGTGTTGCTTTCTCTCTCGGCGGTACCTCCGACGGGCTCGGGCTGTACCTCCGACATTGTCGCGCGACAAAGTCCACTCGCGGCGTGTTGCTTTCGCTCTCGGCGGTACCTCCGGCGTACGGGCCATGCAAAAGTCGGCTCGCGGCGTGTTGCTTTCGTTCTCGGCGGTACCTCCGACGGGCTCGGGAGGTACCTCCGACGGTGTCGCACGACAAAGTCCACTCGCGGTCGTGTTGCTTTCGCTCTCGGCGGTACCTCCGGCTTACGGGCGATGCAAAAGTCGACTCGCGGCGTGTTGCTTTCGCTCTCGGCGGTACCTCCGGACGCTCGCTCGGGCGGTACCTCCGTCGATGTCGCACGATAAAGTCCGCGCGCGGCGTGTTGCTTTCGTTCTCGGCGGTACCTCCGGCTGGCTCGGGCAGTACCTCCGACATTGTCGCGCGACAAAGTCCACTCGCGGCGTGTTGCTTTCGCTCTCGGCGGTACCTCCGGCTTTCGGGCGATGCAAAAGTCGACTCGCGGCGTGTTGCTTTCTTTCTCGGCGGTACCTCCGACGGGCTCGGGCGGTACCTCCGACGGTGTCGCACGACAAAGTCAGCGCGCGGCGTGTTGCTTTCGTTCTCGGCGGTACCTCCGACGGGCTCGGGCTGTACCTCCGACATTGTCGCGCGACAAAGTCCACTCGCGGCGTGTTGCTTTCGCTCTCGGCGGTACCTCCGGCTTTCGGGCGATGCAAAGGTCGACTCGCGGCGTGTTGCTTTCGCTCTCGGCGGTACCTCCGGACGCTCGCTCGGGCGATACATCCGTCGATGTCGCACGATAAAGTCCGCGCGCGGCGTGTTGCTTTCTCTCTCGGCGGTACCTCCGACGGGCTCGGGCTGTACCTCCGACATTGTCGCGCGACAAAGTCCACTCGCGGCGTGTTGCTTTCGCTCTCGGCGGTACCTCCGGCGTACGGCCGATGCAAAAGTCGGCTCGCGGCGTGTTGCTTTCGTTCTCGGCGGTACCTCCGGCAGGCTCGGGCTGTACCTCCGACATTGTCGCGCGACAAAGTCCACTCGCGGCGTGTTGCTTTCGCTTTCGGCGGTACCTCCGGCTTTCGGGCGATGCAAAAGTCGACTCGCGGCGTGTTGCTTTCTTTCTC
>NW_028297146.1:7500-10000 GCF_055798465.1 Pogonomyrmex barbatus
ACGCCGCGAGTGGACTTTGTCGCGCGACAATGTCGGAGGTACAGCCCGAGCCCGTCGGAGGTACCGCCGAGAACGAAAGCAACACGCCGCGCGCTGACTTTGTCGTGCGACACCGTCGGAGGTACCGCCCGAGCCCGTCGGAGGTACCGCCGAGAAAGAAAGCAACACGCCGCGAGTCGACTTTTGCATCGCCCGAAAGCCGGAGGTACCGCCGAGAGCGAAAGCAACACGCCGCGAGTGGACTTTGTCGCGCGACAATGTCGGAGGTACTGCCCGAGCCAGCCGGAGGTACCGCCGAGAACGAAAGCAACACGCCGCGCGCGGACTTTATCGTGCGACATCGACGGAGGTACCGCCCGAGCGAGCGTCCGGAGGTACCGCCGAGAGCGAAAGCAACACGCCGCGAGTCGACTTTTGCATCGCCCGTAAGCCGGAGGTACCGCCGAGAGCGAAAGCAACACGCCGCGAGTGGACTTTGTCGTGCGACACCGTCGGAGGTACCTCCCGAGCCCGTCGGAGGTACCGCCGAGAACGAAAGCAACACGCCGCGAGCCGACTTTTGCATGGCCCGTACGCCGGAGGTACCGCCGAGAGCGAAAGCAACACGCCGCGAGTGGACTTTGTCGCGCGACAATGTCGGAGGTACAGCCCGAGCCCGTCGGAGGTACCGCCGAGAGAGAAAGCAACACGCCGCGCGCGGACTTTATCGTGCGACATCGACGGATGTATCGCCCGAGCGAGCGTCCGGAGGTACCGCCGAGAGCGAAAGCAACACGCCGCGAGTCGACCTTTGCATCGCCCGAAAGCCGGAGGTACCGCCGAGAGCGAAAGCAACACGCCGCGAGTGGACTTTGTCGCGCGACAATGTCGGAGGTACAGCCCGAGCCCGTCGGAGGTACCGCCGAGAACGAAAGCAACACGCCGCGCGCTGACTTTGTCGTGCGACACCGTCGGAGGTACCGCCCGAGCCCGTCGGAGGTACCGCCGAGAAAGAAAGCAACACGCCGCGAGTCGACTTTTGCATCGCCCGAAAGCCGGAGGTACCGCCGAGAGCGAAAGCAACACGCCGCGAGTGGACTTTGTCGCGCGACAATGTCGGAGGTACTGCCCGAGCCAGCCGGAGGTACCGCCGAGAACGAAAGCAACACGCCGCGCGCGGACTTTATCGTGCGACATCGACGGAGGTACCGCCCGAGCGAGCGTCCGGAGGTACCGCCGAGAGCGAAAGCAACACGCCGCGAGTCGACTTTTGCATCGCCCGTAAGCCGGAGGTACCGCCGAGAGCGAAAGCAACACGCCGCGAGTGGACTTTGTCGTGCGACACCGTCGGAGGTACCTCCCGAGCCCGTCGGAGGTACCGCCGAGAACGAAAGCAACACGCCGCGAGCCGACTTTTGCATGGCCCGTACGCCGGAGGTACCGCCGAGAGCGAAAGCAACACGCCGCGAGTGGACTTTGTCACGCGGCTACGTCGGAGGTACCACCCGAGCCCGTCGGAGGTACCGCCGAGAACGAAAGCAACACGCCGCGCGCGGACTTTATCGTGCGACACCGTCGGAGGTACCGCCCGAGCCCGTCGGAGGTACCGCCGAGAACGAAAGCAACACGCCGCGCGCGGACTTTGTCGTGCGACATCGCCGGAGGTACCGCCCGAGCCCGTCGGAGGTACCGCCGTGACGTCGGAGGTACCGCCGAGCCCGTCGGAGGTACCGCCGAGCCTGTCGGTGCTCCTTACAAGTATCCGTTTTCGGCCATCGGGACGCCCGATTTTGTTTAATGTCATCTCTTTTTCTTCGATCCATCCCGTCTGTGCTGTCGTTCGGTCGCTGTCGACCCGTTCGGATCGATCATCGTAATCCGATCGTTCGCAGCGACTAAGTCCCGTTCGCCTCGTTTCATCGGCGCTCGCGCCCATAAGCGGCCGTGCGTAAGGCCGTGCGTCGCCGACCGCTTGGCCGGCCGGTTGGGTACTATAAGAGGTGCGGTGCGCTCGGCGACCGAGCGTTGTCGGATCGTCGTGCGGGTGCGTTTGGCGTGCTTCGCACGTTCGGTACGATGTGCCTCGGCTCTCCTGAGTCGTGCCGTATTATTAGAAATTATATTTCTAGACACAGCATTGCCACGAGTCGGCGTCGTAAGACCGAATGGCTCCTATGTGGCGCGCACTGTTTATCAGTGTTGGCTGCGCGATCTTCCCTCGTTCGTAGACGAACGCGATCGGATGTATCGTTGCACTTACCGAGCATCGACTTCACCGTTACCGAGTGGCGGAAAGCGAGAGATCGCTCTTCACGCTTACTTGTAAACCGTAGCGAAAATTTTCGACCGTGCTTGAACGCACCGGCGACTCGTTCCTCGACGTCTGAGCATCGCGCCGTCGATCTAGCGTCAGGGCGAGGCGGCTATACGCCGCTACTTTGGGAGAATGAGAACAACATGATCTTTATATAACAAATATGATCTTTATAACATAATTTTAACGGAGTAGAGCTCCAACGAG
>NW_028297146.1:20000-22500 GCF_055798465.1 Pogonomyrmex barbatus
GGCCGTACGCCGGAGGTACCGCCGAGAGCGAAAGCAACACGCCGCGAGTGGACTTTGTCGCGCGACAATGTCGGAGGTACAGCCCGAGCCGTCGGAGGTACCGCCGAGAGAGAAAGCAACACGCCGCGCGCGGACTTTATCGTGCGACATCGACGGATGTATCGCCCGAGCGAGCGTCCGGAGGTACCGCCGAGAGCGAAAGCAACACGCCGCGAGTCGACCTTTGCATCGCCCGAAAGCCGGAGGTACCGCCGAGAGCGAAAGCAACACGCCGCGAGTGGACTTTGTCGCGCGACAATGTCGGAGGTACAGCCCGAGCCCGTCGGAGGTACCGCCGAGAACGAAAGCAACACGCCGCGCGCTGACTTTGTCGTGCGACACCGTCGGAGGTACCGCCCGAGCCCGTCGGAGGTACCGCCGAGAAAGAAAGCAACACGCCGCGAGTCGACTTTTGCATCGCCCGAAAGCCGGAAGGTACCGCGAGAGCGAAAGCAACACGCCGCGAGTGGACTTTGTCGCGCGACAATGTCGGAGGTACTGCCCGAGCCAGCCGGAGGTACCGCCGAGAACGAAAGCAACACGCCGCGCGCGGACTTTATCGTGCGACATCGACGGAGGTACCGCCCGAGCGAGCGTCCGGAGGTACCGCCGAGAGCGAAAGCAACACGCCGCGAGTCGACTTTTGCATCGCCCGTAAGCCGGAGGTACCGCCGAGAGCGAAAGCAACACGCCGCGAGTGGACTTTGTCGTGCGACACCGTCGGAGGTACCTCCCGAGCCCGTCGGAGGTACCGCCGAGAACGAAAGCAACACGCCGCGAGCCGACTTTTGCATGGCCCGTACGCCGGAGGTACCGCCGAGAGCGAAAGCAACACGCCGCGAGTGGACTTTGTCGCGCGACAATGTCGGAGGTACAGCCCGAGCCCGTCGGAGGTACCGCCGAGAGAGAAAGCAACACGCCGCGCGCGGACTTTATCGTGCGACATCGACGGATGTATCGCCCGAGCGAGCGTCCGGAGGTACCGCCGAGAGCGAAAGCAACACGCCGCGAGTCGACCTTTGCATCGCCCGAAAGCCGGAGGTACCGCCGAGAGCGAAAGCAACACGCCGCGAGTGGACTTTGTCGCGCGACAATGTCGGAGGTACAGCCCGAGCCCGTCGGAGGTACCGCCGAGAACGAAAGCAACACGCCGCGCGCTGACTTTGTCGTGCGACACCGTCGGAGGTACCGCCCGAGCCCGTCGGAGGTACCGCCGAGAAAGAAAGCAACACGCCGCGAGTCGACTTTTGCATCGCCCGAAAGCCGGAGGTACCGCCGAGAGCGAAAGCAACACGCCGCGAGTGGACTTTGTCGCGCGACAATGTCGGAGGTACTGCCCGAGCCAGCCGGAGGTACCGCCGAGAACGAAAGCAACACGCCGCGCGCGGACTTTATCGTGCGACATCGACGGAGGTACCGCCCGAGCGAGCGTCCGGAGGTACCGCCGAGAGCGAAAGCAACACGCCGCGAGTCGACTTTTGCATCGCCCGTAAGCCGGAGGTACCGCCGAGAGCGAAAGCAACACGCCGCGAGTGGACTTTGTCGTGCGACACCGTCGGAGGTACCTCCCGAGCCCGTCGGAGGTACCGCCGAGAACGAAAGCAACACGCCGCGAGCCGACTTTTGCATGGCCCGTACGCCGGAGGTACCGCCGAGAGCGAAAGCAACACGCCGCGAGTGGACTTTGTCACGCGGCTACGTCGGAGGTACCACCCGAGCCCGTCGGAGGTACCGCCGAGAACGAAAGCAACACGCCGCGCGCGGACTTTATCGTGCGACACCGTCGGAGGTACCGCCCGAGCCCGTCGGAGGTACCGCCGAGAACGAAAGCAACACGCCGCGAGCCGACTTTTGCATCGCCCGTACGCCGGAGGTACCGCCGAGAGAGAAAGCAACACGCCGCGCGCGGACTTTGTCGTGCGACATCGCCGGAGGTACCGCCCGAGCCCGTCGGAGGTACCGCCGTGACGTCGGAGGTACCGCCGAGCCCGTCGGAGGTACCGCCGAGCCTGTCGGTGCTCCTTACAAGTATCCGTTTTCGGCCATCGGGACGCCCGATTTTGTTTAATGTCATCTCTTTTTCTTCGATCCATCCCGTCTGTGCTGTCGTTCGGTCGCTGTCGACCCGTTCGGATCGATCATCGTAATCCGATCGTTCGCAGCGACTAAGTCCCGTTCGCCTCGTTTCATCGGCGCTCGCGCCCATAAGCGGCCGTGCGTAAGGCCGTGCGTCGCCGACCGCTTGGCCGGCCGGTTGGGTACTATAAGAGGTGCGGTGCGCTCGGCGACCGAGCGTTGTCGGATCGTCGTGCGGGTGCGTTTGGCGTGCTTCGCACGTTCGGTACGATGTGCCTCGGCTCTCCTGAGTCGTGCCGTATTATTAGAAATTATATTTCTAGACACAGCATTGCCACGAGTCGGCGTCGTAAGACCGAATGGCTCCTATGTGGCGCGCACTGTT
>NW_028297146.1:25000-26710 GCF_055798465.1 Pogonomyrmex barbatus
TAAGAAGGAACAGACAATACGAGAGATATTGAAACACGAGGAATTGACGGCTTGTCGCCGCGGATGTGCCGGGACGCGTCGCGCCGCTCCACCGTTGTTCTCCGGAGATATCGGAGATGACGGGTCGAGAGAGCGGACCGGTCCCCGGCGCGTCCGTGCGCGCATCCAGAGACTGCGCATCATCCGAGCGCGCGTCTCTGTCAGGGTGAGGCATCTCCGATCCTACCCTGCCTAATGATATAATACAACGAGGAGAGGAGGAGGTCTTAACTGACAATCTCTCTCTCTCTCTCTCTCGCCGTGGTCTCGCCGCGCAGGTGGCCGCCCGCGTTCCGCTCTCGCGACGCCGAGAGCCGCGACGCGCGGGCGCGCCGGCCTCGCAGCCGAGCCCAGGCGGGCGACCGTGCCCGGGACAACACCCCGTCCGAACACGGGTTCGTCGAGCGCGGCCGACCGAACGTTCCGAAGTGAAAGGGAACGTCGACGGCGACGGTGACGACGGACGTGTTCGCGGCGGTGGAAGCCCGGCGGTCGGCGGACTCCACGGAAGCGTGGCGCCTCGCGCGCCGCCCGTTGCTCGAGCCTCCGGCTTGACTTCAGGCGCGGCGCCAGGCGCGAGCCGGTGGTAACCTACACAATGAAAGCGAGCGCGCACGAGCGCCGCTTCTCGAGGGCACCGCGCCAGAACCACTGGCGCCGGGAGCCCGATGGTTTTTCAATGATTTCCGCCCCGGCCCATCGCCTCTCGCGCTATGGGACGCTTCTCGTTTCCGCCGGGATGCCGGACGGGTCTCTCGCGGCCCGTCGCCGGTGTCCCGATCGTGCCGTAGCCCCCGTAAACGGGGCGGCGGTCCGCGCGTGCTCGGACGCGCGGCCAGGCTGATCGAAGGGCCATCACGCTCGCGCCCCGGAGGAACGGAGAGAGAACTCTGTCCCCGGTGGGCAGCGAGCGGTAGATATACAAAACACGTTGGGACTGTATACCTTCGAGTCGCGTTCTCCATGGAGACGCGGCGAGAGAAAGGAAAATGCGATTACCCTGAACGGTGGATCACTTGGCTCGTGGGTCGATGAAGAACGCAGCTAATTGCGCGTCAACTTGTGAACTGCAGGACACATGAACATCGACATTTCGAACGCACATTGCGGTCCACGGATACAATTCCCGGACCACGCCTGGCTGAGGGTCGTTTTAGTACCCAGAGACTGCTTGCGCCCGCGTTCGCGCGCTTCGCCTCGCGTCGCCGACGACGGCGACCGGGCGACGGCAGCGCGCACCGGCGTACGAGCGATCGTTGGACGTTCGCCCCGTGCCGCGCGAAAGCCAGCGGTGAGAGGAGAGACAGCAGCGGGAAGCCCTTGCGCGCCACGCGTAAGGCCGCCAGTCCCGCCGGGCTCTTCCGCCGCGCGCACGCCGGCTGGGCGTCGTCCGAAATGACATTGATACGTGACGAAGGCTGACCGGGGCGCCGAGCGACCGGGCGCGAGAATAGAGGAGAGAAATAGAGGAGACTCTCGCGAGACGTGTACGCGGGTAGAGGAGGATCCGACGGAGAGAGGCGCCCTTCCGCGAGAGCGGAACCGGGCACTCCCTACGTTGTCGCAGGCCTCCCCCCGCGTCGCGCGCGGAGATCCGATTCTCTTAACCTTAACGCTCCGCCCGTCTGTCGTTCCCTCCGCGGGGATCGCGAGCCGACCGCGTGTCCGAGT
>NW_028297147.1:0-26571 GCF_055798465.1 Pogonomyrmex barbatus
CACACACACACACACACACACACACACACACACATATGATATATTTAATAAAATTTTATCTTTATAAAGATATCTTGTCACATTATATACATATTTTTACATATTTTACATATTTTTTATTTGTTATTGTTTATTTTATTTAGTAAAATTGATTTGTTTTTGTATGCTTTGCATGCTTAATATTTATTTTAACATTATATATATACTTTATAGTCTGGAAATATATGTAAAAACAAATTACGCTGGAATTTTTGATAAATTAAATTTAATAAATTAAACGAAGTATTCAGTTATGGGTCAACAGATGGCAATTATAAATTAAAAGTACATATAATAAATTTTTTCTATAAAAGTTATACAGAATTACTAGAAATATTATTAAAGGAGATAAAAATAGAAATAATAAGAATTATGCAGACAACAGGTAATACATATTGATATTTATTAATTTTGAAATATTTAAAATTTATTTCTCTTTTTCTGATATTTAATATTCTCTCAATTTAATATTTAAAACATATAGATGTATATACAGATACAAATATATTTTTGTTGATGCAATTTTATTCAACGTTTTAATTTTTGTATTTGCATATTAATATTCAATCAGATTAAATAATATTTATATATTATTGAATCAGTATTTGTTATCAGTATTGTACCCTTGCATATTTTAAATAATCAAAAAATAATTCTTTTAAGTTTGTACTTATTTTCTTTGTCTTATTTGTATTCTTAACTTATATTAACTCTTGTTTTTCTAACATATTATATATGTAATTTCAAATTTTTATTATTTTATCAATCCAATGTATTTACTTGGATGTAAGTTAAATGGATATGTCATTAAATGTTCTGCTAAAAGGTATATATAAAAAGGAAACTAGAAAAAGATTTAGCAAAAAAAGTAAATTGGACCATTTAAGTATTATACTTTAGTAAATACTTTATTTTCAATTTAGAAGATATTATAAATTATTAAATAAAAAAAGTTTAGAAATTTTTACAATTAGAAAAATATCATATAAAATAAATTAATATAATTTGTGTCAATTAAACTATTTGTGTGTATTAAACTAATTTATTATTTTTAGAAAAGAATAATCCTAAACAGAACATCCTAAAAAATCTATTTTTTTGAAAAAAAAGTAAATGCAATGTGTAATGTTAAAATGTTTATGTATAGTGTATAATGTTTTTATTTACAAGTGCAAAAGAAAAGGATTTCTATATAAATAATAAACTAAGAAAGGTTTATATATACATATATATATATATATATATATATATATATATATATATATATATATATATATATACACACATACACAGAGTGATTCAAAACAACTGTTCGTCCTTAAAATGTCATATTCCTGAGTCGATTCTAAGATAATTTTTCCTCTACCAAATTTTTATCAGAAGCTTAGTTTTTGAATTATAAGAAAAAACAGTTCGCGAATTACCGCATACAGAAGATAGGCAGAAGCGATGCACTCACTATCCGACGCGGGCGATTACGTGAGGCACTCGATGCAATCAGCTGATAGCTATACGCGAGTATTGATACATGCAATATATGCATGCTTGTACATATACTCACACATACTCGCGCGCGGATGCACGCACACGCATATGCAATCATCCGCGTCGAACGCCTGCTGAATTGCACCGCCCCTGCCTATCTTCTGTACGCGGCCCGTAATTCGCGAACTGTTTTCCCTTATTATTCAAAAATTAAGCTTCTGATAAAAATTTGGAGAAAAAAATCGTCTTAGAATTGTCTCAGGAATGTAATATTTTAAGGACAAACGATTATTTTGAATCATCCTATATATATATATATATATATATATATATATATATATATATATGATACAGTTATATTGAAATATTTATTGTATTACGTGTTATAAAATTGAATTATATGTTTATATGATTATATTTATATATATATATTTATATGTAAACATAGAAATATATGTTTTATTATAAAATTAAATTATTTTATTCTGTAAACGTAATATAAAAATAAATAAATACATAAAATGAAAAATTATTCTCCTATTATTCTCATTCAGTTAAAACATAAAAATCATAAACTGCTATTTAATAAATTATATTATACTGTACAAATTATGAAATATATTTGTTTTGTAAGTATATTTGTAACATTTGTGCATAAAAAATATACACAAACGTTATATAATAAATACATATAAAATTATGTACATATATATTTTTTTAAATAAAAATATTATATAACATATATGTAATATATGTATTACATTAGCAGGTATTACATTAAGAATAAATGTATATATTATATATAAATTTAATGTTATATATAAATAATAATTATATATAAATAAGTAATTAATTAATTATATAAATAATTTAATGTTTTATATGAATAATGTAATGTTATATAAATTTAATGTTTTATGTTATATATAAACTTAACGTTACATATTTGTGTTATTTATCATAATAATATATAAAATTCAATTATATTTATTTAAAGTTTTTTTATCCTATACACAATATAAAATTAAATAATAATAAATTTAATTAAACTTTATGATGTAATATATTTTTTTAATGTACATGTATATTACAGAACAAAATAGAATATAACAAAAAAGTTCTTTAAATAATCATATCAATATATCATATAAATAAATAAAGAAATTTAAATGTAACAGCAATTAACTGAAAATCACAATATACATGAATTACAGTTAAATTTTTTAACGAAAAAGGGCATTGATCGATATAACATACAAAAAATGAATGAAGTAGTAGCTGTTTTTTCTACGACGGATGGTGAAATTCCGGAAACTTATGTGACAATTTATAATAAAAATAATAAAACATTACAACAGGTCAATACAATGGATCCAAATGTAGAACCATAGATTTATCCATTGTATTACCCATATATAAATTCATCAAGGTTGGCATAATAATTTACAACATATAGATAATAATAAACAAATAAGTAGAGCATATATAAAATATCAAATAGCTATACGTGATAATTTTTAATATTTTTATTATGGAAAGGCGATTATTTCAGCAATGGCTGAAATAGTAGATAATTATAATTATTAAAATTGAAAAAAATCAAATTAATTATTGTAAACAAAATCAAAAACAATTACGAGCTGAAACTTATCAAGAATTAATGGATTATTTGGCAAATGCTGCAAATAATAGTGACAAATAATAGTGTTCACATTGGAAAAATGATTATACTTCCATCGACGTTTGTTCCCAATAAGCAAAATGTCTAAAATCGACGCATAAGACAACTTTATTTAAGATATCTTTAAGAATTCTTTAAGAAACATCTTTAAGATATTTTATAAAGAATTCTTGAAAGATATCTTGAAGTTATCTTTGCTTGCCGCATGTTTAGCATTAGGACTTAGGAGATGATGAAGAATGGTATTATGTAATGAATGAAGCAAAAGTTTGGATGATGCCAAGATGACTTTATAATTTGTTTGTAGGAATTTTAATTCATTGCCAACCAGTTTATTCGAAAAAATTATGGGATGAATTTAAAAGAAATATGTCGGAAGATTATATAAGACGATATGAATCTACAATAGGAATGAAGAAAATTTATAATTTTATTGTCAATTTGATTCAAACAGAAGAATCAAATATTGCTAATTTTCCTGAATGGAACAAATAACAGAGGAACGAGAAACAGATAATGAAGAACAAATTCAACAAAATATGTCAATAGGTATGCGACAATATGAACAATAAAACAAAAAGAAATTATTAATACTATCTTAATAGCAGTAGTAACTAACAATGATACTTGTTCTTATATTGATGATCCAGGTGGTTCTAGTAAAACTTTTACTTATACAACTCTGTATTATTTACTTAAAAGTAGAGGAAAACTAGTAAGTACTATTGCATTTACTGGCATTGCTGCGACATTACTTCCAAATGGAAGAACTGTATATAAAGTTTTTGGATTATCTGTGCCTCTTTTCAACGATTCTATATCAAGTAGTAAAGTTCAATCTAAAGAAGCTGATAAATTAAAATTCGTAGATATTTTCATTATGGATGAAGCTCCTATGGCACCACGTTATGTATTAGAAATAATGGATAGACCATTACGCGATATAATGCAACATGATTTATATTTTGGTGGAAAAATCATGCTCCTTGCTGGAAATTTTAGACAATTATTATCTATTAAAGAGCTACACGTTGTGAAATTTAATAAATTTAACTATAAAATTTAATACTTTATGCAAACAATTTAAAATATTTTTATTAACGGAAAATATAAGAGCTTTATCAGAAAAAAGAGAATTTGCATTTTAAATTTAGGTAACTGTACTTTAAATGATTAATCAAATAATATTCAAATTCCAAAAAGATGTATTGCAAGTATTAATTCAAATATGATAAAGGAAATATATGGGGATATTATAAAAGATATAAAGTTATTGCTAATTACGTTATATTATTTGTAAGAAATATCGATGTTGACGAAATAAACGAAAAAGTAGTAAATTTGTTGAATGAAACAACAAAGAAAATTTATACAAGTGTGCATACTCTTGAAAAGACTAAGACGAAGAAATACATGAAATAATTATGACAGAATAACTCTTTAAACCCAACATGTCTTCGACCACATGACCAATTACATTTGAGAAGATATACTGTTGTTACACTTATTAGAAATCTTAATATCAGTGAAGGTTTATATATTGGTACCAGATTATTAATTTTAGATTTGAATAATAATTTATTACGATGTGAAATTTTGACAGGTAATAAAACTAAAAACTGTTTGACAGGTAATAAAACTAAAAATTGTTTTTCTTAATCGTATTACTTTGTATTATGAGAATATACTCATTTACTTTCAAAAGAAGACAGTTTCCAATAAAATTAGCATTTGCTATGACTATTAATAAATCATAAAAACAAACTTTCGAAAAAATTGCAGTGGATCTTCGTAAAGATATTTTCGAGTTATGGACAATTGTATGTTGCATTATCACGAATATGTTCTTGGGATTCGTTAAAAGTTTATTTAAGAAATGATAATCTACTTAATCAAGTAAAAAAATTATGTTTATAAAGAAGTACTTGAATGATGAGGAAACAGAGAATTTGTATTTAAAAAAAATTAATTGAGATGCATTATAAAGACTGTATTATATTTTTGTTTACTTTTATTATATGTAATAAAATAGAATGTAACAAAACACAAATTAAATAGTACATGTATATATGTATATATGACTTAAAGTCAATAGTACATGTATATATGTATATATGTTATATGACTTAAAGTCAATAGAAAATAAAAATGAAATAATTCGAAATAAACATTAGCAAATAAAATACTTAAAATATATATGGATGAAGCGCAAATAATCTAACAATAATGATAATTACAACCGATATATGTTTCAAACAAATAGACAATAGAGACTTCCATCGGTAGACTGGGTCTTCGTGTCGAACAATTTTTATTTTTCTGAATTTCAAGACAATGCTTATCGCGAACTACGTGTCGTTAATTCAACGATCTTGCAACGTAGCCTAATCAAAGTTAAATCTAAATTTATCCCTTCCCTATTAAATCGATAATCAAATTTGAAGTCAATTAATCCTCGACTATTAAAAATTATTTTATTGCGAAAAATATTACCCCAGCCAGGAATCGAACCTGGATCGCTCGCTTAACACGCGAGTGTTTTATCCATTCGATCACTGAGGCATGTGATAATATTTATCGCAATAACCGGATAAATAATTTTGAAAGAACGCTAAGTGTTGCGTGAAGAATAACAATAATGATAATTACAGCCGATGTATTTCAACAAATAGACAATAGATGGCTTCCATCGCTAAACTGGTCTTCGTCGCTATCATCAACGAATAATATAAAAATATGTAATATGGAAAGCTTAGTGACGCGCGCATAGCGTCATTGTTATGTTCTAGTGAATTTAAAAAAAGGATAACGGTAATAATCCGTTAATACAATTTGAATAATTTAAAAATTTGCTAATGCAACTGCACATAATGCTATTAGTTGTATTCAATTAAGTTGTTTATATATTTTTAAAATATCGTTGGAAGAAACAAAAAATAGAAACGGAAAAGAGAAACGAAAAGATAATGTTTCTTAAAAAAATTTTTATTAACATATTATCGCATTTTCATTATTGATTTTTTTTGTTTCGTCTATCAGTTCATCCATGGAAATTATTAATTAATTAGACACAACAGAAAAAATAATATAGTAGAAGGACAGTATATTAATCTCAATTTATTAATATATATATATCTTTCAAACAAAAAAAATAAATAATATCAATGTTATTAATTTATTGTATGTTATTGTATGTAACCATTTGATAGCGGAAAAATAATGCAACGCAGTATTTATAGACCATATTTATGTATATTATGTATATTATGTATATTTGTTATGTATATTTTTTCATTAAATCTAATGTTATTAATTTTTATTTTTATTTTTTTTTTATTTTTATTTTTATTTTTATTTTTATTAAGATCAAATTTTTCATATATTGCTTAAATATTGATTGAACAAACAACGATTGTCTTTAAACAAATTATATTTGATAATATTAATCTTGGATTTATAATCGGTGACACCAAAAATTGTTATGTGCAGATGATTATTCAAATTATATAAGTAGACTATTATCATCTTTCTTTCTTTTAATTTGTCTACAATTGTAACTTACCGTATAAAGCAATGCAATAGTGACTTTATGGAATTTTTATAGCTGAAAACAAATCCGCAATAAAATTTATCGTCACATTTTTTAACTATTTTATTCAATACTATCATTTTAAATCCGACTCAATTTTCGTTCAATTTTCTTAAAAATGTAACATAATAGAACAATTTCATTTATATACAGATATTTATTCAAACAAAAAATTTATAAGAATCACGTTGTCTGAAGTGGTTTAAAAAACAAGTTTAAATTTATTAAATAATTATATTAGTAACAGTAATTGTTCTATATAAAAATAATTTAATATTATAAAATAATATTATAACTTACAAGAGTAAGTCTTTTTTTATATATAATTTTCAAAATATTTGGATTTTTCAAAATATTACTCTGACATTTGAACTACATTATACATAAAATTTTTTTTATTTTTTATATGTATTTTATATGTATTTTTATATGTATTTTATATGTATGTATGTGAATATTTAAAAATGTTCTAAATGTGCGCATCAGTATTACAGAAATTTTCAAATATACGAAATTCTTTCTGATGTATAATGAAATACATATATGTAGCATGAATTGCGCAATAAAGGCGATATCGAAGTTTCAGGGACATATACAGAAACGACATAGTGAACCATATAAGACCATGTCCATGAAGGACATTTGCAGCGATTGCTCACCACTCGAGTTTTGTTCTATGTCATTGAGAATATTGAATAATCTTTAAAAGTATCCAAATATACGATAGCATGTAATAATGGCATATTTAAAGTAAGCATGTTTAATGCACTAATCAATAAAAATGATATATGAATAGTTATAATTACAGTTTTTTCATAATCTTCAAATTTCTATTCTTATTTTCTTTATTACAAAATAATTTTTTAGAATTTGAAATAGCCCCAATACTCCGAATATTATTTTTTGTAAAATTATAAATAATATTTATTTTATTAATTATTATTAAATATTATTTTTTTCTTATTAACATTATAAAATTAACTTAAAACAGAAAACATTTTAGTTAAAAGTGATTTAAAAAACAAATATTTTTTACTTTTATTTTCATTGAAATTAAATGTGGATATACATAAATTGATACAAACATAGCAATATTGTATAATATTAGATTATTCTGCTCTTACATATTAATGATATATTCAAATATGATGATAATATGATGATTCGAAGAATATTACAGAATTTAATAAGCTTACAATGTATATATTCTATAATGATTTATTCTCAATGACACACAGATTGTATGATATTATCGAGTTAGTCATTTCAGCTATGCCGAATTATATCATCGCTATTGATGTAAAGAAAACACATGCTTTTAAGGAAATACATAATTGTATATTGCAAAATGCATATTTAAGATAGTTATTTATAAATATTTTACAAAATATTTGATGTTAAAATATGTCAAAATAAAAATATAATAAAGATATAAAATAAGATTTCTAAATTTTTAAATATAATTTTTTAACAAAGATAATTTTTTACAGAAAATTAAGAATCAATTAATTAAAAAATATGAGATTTTATTTCAAAAATGAAGTTGATGTAAATTTCTCTGACATGGTCCTATTTATAAAAAAAATACATATTAGTTATAGTTGTAATTTTTTCAAAATTACGCAGCTTTTGTAAAATTCTACATATAATATATAATTTATAATTTCTACATATTTCTACATATAATGTATAATTTAAAAATTATTTAAGATAGTTGAGTTAAGTGGAATATCCTGTATATCTAAATGAGATCATATTTAATATATATTTATGACAAAACGCAATTGTGTATATATATATATATATATATATGTTGACTACATTTGCATATTCATATCAAAGTAACTATGTAAGATACTATGTATCAATATATAACATTTCATTAACTAAATAAGGGAATGAAAGTAAAATAACGATCGTAAGAATACATACAAACAACACAAATGTACATCATGTTTTCACTAAAATTGGAAGAAAAGAGGAGACATTGGAAACATCCGTAAATGCGTTTAAAAATAAATTTAGAAAGCAAACTATTTTTGTAAAGAAAGATTTTATTTTTTCTTTACACGATTTTATCAAAATTTATAATAAATAAATGATAATTAATAAAAAATAAAGTAAGTGATAATTAATAAACCGAAACAACAATTAATTAAAAATAAAAATTAATTTACTAATTCATTATAATTGTAACTAATTTATTGTTTATAAATTACAAGAAAAAATATGTTATAAAATAATATACGGAGAAGATAAACAGTACAAGTTACAAATTATTACTCTTATTACCATGATCCTATAACTATATCATTTTAATAAAATAAAAATTATAAAATTGTTACATATTATTTATGTTACGTATTTATTTGCCATTACTGTACTAAATTATATTAATTGATAAAAATACATATTTTTACTGTAGTTACATTAAATAATTTAAAAAAAAGGAAAAAATAAAAAGTTATCAAATGTTTTTTTTTATTTTAATAAAATTTACTGTCTTTCAATGTAATTTTATTTATTTTTTGTGTAGTCTTCATACGTTATATGTGAAATAATAATTCTAGTTAAGTAAGAAAATATTCATTTTTTAAACAATAATTTAAGCCGTATATGTTTTTAAAACAAGACGATAGCATTAAATGGCAAACAGGATCTTTCTGCCTCATTTTTTAATTAACATATAACAATCTGATTTTATAACTAGCAATTTAACTACATAAGCATATATATAAAACAATATATATATATATATGTATATATATATATATATATATATATATATACATATATATATATATAAGACATTATAATAATAATATATAATTAATTTATAAATATATATGTGTACATATATATGTGTATATAAAAGACATCCTTTCTTATGATAACATTTTTAAATATTATTATCAACATTAACTTTTAAATACTTGCAGAAATATTATTTGCAGACTACAAGCAATCTCTATGTTGACTCATATTTAAATTTTAATATAAAAATTATTATGAATATAAACATTTATTACAATAATGTATAACATTAAATATAATTCAATTATTATTTCACAAATCTATTATCAAAGTAAAAATTTATAAACATATATTCATGAAATCAATATAAATTATAAATCTTATTTGTTATGTTTCAATTGTTTAAACATTATTTGAGATTTTAAGATATTGAATATTTTTCTGATATATCTATAAATTTATAAATATTTTAAATAATTTTAAATTATATTTTAAATTTATTAATAATTATCATGAATGGTACTAATTTCCAGCATAACTAAAGATATAACACATAATATTTAATAATAAAACATCTAATATCTAATTCAATAATAATTTTAATAAGTTTTTACATAAAAAATGTCATCAATTATATTTTAACATTAATTTGTTTTAAAATAATGATACTGAATTTATATTTTAATTTCTTTTGGCAAAATTTTATGCAAAGTTGTCATGCATTCATGTAATTTTCACATATAATCATTGCAAAGCATATCAAATCATTGATAATTTTACTTACTCCAAAAAATCCGCAAATAAAGTAAAAATATCGTTAACAAGAAATAAGTATGAAATATGATGTTCTCTCCGTAAATTGATTACACTTGAATGCCGTTGATTATTAACACTTGGCACTACGTACAGGCGCACACTTGAGGCATGTCGACTTATGACTAAAGAATAAACGTCAAAGTATCATATACCTGTTCCCTAGATTCACGTTCCCCACCTTTCGCGGATTGCAGTTCAATTGGGAGAATCTAAAACGCAAGCGCAGGCAGTGCTTCACGTGCAAAGCTATATGTTGCAAATAATATACAGGGTCAAAAGTATGGAAATAGTTAAATAACTCATCAGGGATGCATTTTAGAAAAAAAATATTACAAGAGAAGTTGTAAAGTTTCAAAGGTCTATTTATCGATCTTATCAGTTTGACCTTGAGTCGCGTTGCCAAAATTAACTTTGTTTTTTTAAATGAAACTTCCATTTTTTATTACATATTCTTATAGCTTATCTCGAGAGCTGTCCAAAACAGTATAATAATATTTTTTTAATAAGCACTTTTTGAACTATAAGGCTTGAACTTGATAAACAATTTGAAATAAAGTATAAAATCTCGTAAATTATTCATCTTTTGACAATTACATCTTAATACTTTTATGTACAGAATAATGAGATGAATCAATTGATGTAAGAAAATTAAAATTTTTCCGTCGCCATTTTGAAAATTTTTATTTTTAATTGTATGGACTTCATATTCAGTATTTATATATGTTCATTTAAAATTAAGATTTTGGCATGGGTATGACTTTGAAATTCCAAAAATATTTTCAAGGTTACTCTTCATTTTCTTATTTTCATGTTCTATAGACCTAGAGGATCGTAAATAACGCAACTTTATACTTTAATTTTAAAATTTTTCTGTCGCCATTTTGAAAATTTTTATTTTTAATTGTATGGACTTCATATTCAGTATTTATATACATGACGCATAAACATCACACTCCGAAACGAACTATGACTAATTATCAAACTCGCCGCGAAACTCAATGATATCGTCAACCGCCAATCGGACACGAAAAAGATCAAATATGCTATCTCGCTCGTTCTTTCATTCTCTATCCTATTTACTCTCATTGTGCGTATTATAGAAGAAAAAAATCTCAACTATAAAAACGAGACGCGCTTTTCGAATATAGAAAGATGGTTAATACTACAAAATGTCTAATACCACTATAAAATTACTTTTTTAAAAAAAGATAAAAAAAGAGTCAAGTATAATGGATACTTGAAAAGAAAAAAGAAACTGTTTTTAACCAAATTAAAAAATACAATCTAATTGACAATATCTTTTATTTTTTATTTTTTTACCTATGTGGTAGTAGTTTAAATTTTATAAAAAAAAAGTTATGTTACGAAATTGCCATATCTAATGCAATTCTAGTTGTGATAAAACTAAAAAATAAAATCTAAGTGCTAGTATTTAAAAAAACAAAAAAATTTGTTTCCACATTGCCAACTCAACTCAAATGATATCATTTGTATAAAAGATTTGATATCAATGGTACCAAGTTATAATCCAATCTTCCTACTCTCATTTAAATGATACTAGCCTTAATTCTTCAAAAAGGAAAATTTCATTTCCACATTGCTCAAATGATTGTAATGTGTAAAATTTGTATAAAAGATTTGATATCAATAATTGGCGCCAAGTTATAGTTCTATAAGCATTGAGCTACAAGTCCATCTTAGTCAAATTATATATTTTAATCGTATAAAAGATTTGATAAACCATTGTTTTAAAAAAATAAAACTGAAGTAGTAGTATCTTTAATTTAAAAATAATAAAAACTAAATTATATGTATATCTTTCTATCCATTTAAAACTTCTTTTTCTAACCCAAGTGATAGTAATTATTTAGCTGTTAAATATTATTATATTACAAAATTGCTTTATTCAATCTACATTTTTATCACAAAGAATTGAAAAGTAATAATATAAAATAAATGATAAAACTGTATTTAAATAAAAAAATTTTTATATAATTTTATTTAAATAAAAAAAATTGTATGTAAAAACATTTGGCGCTGCTCAGACCAAATGAAAATATAAAACTAATAATGAAATTATTTGAATGTTATAAATAAAGGCAAGATTTATTATTGATATTATTATTAATAAAATTTTTTTTATTTAAATAAAATTTTGCGGAACGAGTTGGAACTGTAATTCCATCAATTTTGCGGCCACAACTCCGGAGGAGTGAGCTGATTCGTTGTCGTGGAAAAGGATTTTCTTGTGGTTCAATCGTGAATATTTTTCTTGCAGTTCGGTTTTCAAATAGTCCAATAACAATGAATAATATTTGTTACGTCCTGCGTACTCCACAATTCCTCTGTTTCGAACGATTTGGAAGGGCTCCAAAATATCTCGAAAAATTCGTTTCTCGGCGAAAATTATATTGCCCAGTAAACGTTTTTTCTCTTCCTTAAATAAAGTCTCGGTGTCAACAGGAAAGCCTAATAAAGATAGAAATTTCCCTAATGGGCCCATAAAACAGGGTAATAAACAATTAAAATTCCATCACGTAACGGAAATCATAAATCTTTTTTTTTATATTTTTATTTCCCTTCCCAAAAGTTGGGGACGGAACCTCAACTTAACCAACCTGGAAAAGCCGAGAAGTATTTTTCGACATACGTACCACCTTAATTGACAATTAGATTTAATACGTCGAAAGACCGTTAAAACCTAAAATCCAAAAAATCAATTAGATGTAAGGAGCACGCTCTAAAAGCTCCCCATATGTGTAAAATCCTACTTAAACCGGAACTCTGACCGCGTCTCTCTCTCTCTCTCTCTCTCTCTCTCTCTCTCTCTCTCTCTCTCTCTCTCTCTCTCTCTCTCTCTCTCTCTCTCTCTCTCTCTCTCTCTCTCTCTCTCTCTCTCTCTCTCTCTCTCTCTCTCTCTCTCTCTCTCTCTCTCTCGCTCGCTCGCTCGCTCGCTCTCTCGCTCGCTCTCTCTCTCTCTCGCTCTCTCTCTCTCTCTCTCTCTCTCTCTCTCGCTCTCTCCTCTCTCTCTCTCTCTCTCTCTCTATCTCTATCTCTATCTCTCTATCTCTCTCTCTCTCTGTGTAAGTATCAGCATGGACGACGAATATGCAGAGTATCGATGCTCGGCATGTAGGAAGGCAATTAAGAGCAGAGTCGTTAAATGTAAAAATTGCCCAAAGCTTTTTTACCATCCAGGATGTGTAAATAAACATAAAATTATCGACAGAAATCAAGAGTACGTGCCGTGTAAAGGCCCATTTGAGGAATTTTTAACTGATAGTGAGAAAGCTCCGGCACCGGCAGGGAGAGATAGGACATCATCTACAGGATCTACAGGATCTACAGGAGTGTTCACAACATCGAGCAGTGGAAATAAAGGGTCAAGCATTGATATAAAAATAGACTGGATTATAAGAACTGTGAAAGAAATAAAAGATGAAGCGGTGCGTAAAAATGAAATTAAAATAATGATTAAAGAAGTAGTTCAAGAAGAATTAGGAAGTGTTAAACAAGAGATGGAAAACTTGAAGAAAATAATACAGGGAATAGAGTATGGATCGAAGGAAGGAACGCAAAGAAGCTACAGTGAAGCGGTTAAAGAAAAGAAGAAAGAGAGTCTTATAATTGTTAAACCGAAATTGCAACAGGAAAGTGAAGATACGAAAAAAGTGATAAAAGAGAAGGTAGATATAAAGAATATGGCAATGGGAGTAACAAAATTAAAAAAAGGAAGCAAAGGAGTAGTAATCATGGGATGTGAAACTGGAGAGAAGGTAAAAAAGTTGAAAGAGACAGTTCAAGCTAAACTGGGAGAGAATTACAAAGTGACGGAGTCTAAATCGAAACCAAAAGTAAAAATTATTAATATAAATTTAGAAGAGATGAACTTAGATGATAATGAGCTTATAAATACGATAAAGAAGCAGAATAAAATAGATACAGTAAATATGCGAATTGTGAAGAGAATGGTCAAAGTAAAGAATAACGATCAAAGAAGAGGAAATGAAGAAGGATCAATAATAATGGAAGTAGATGAAGAGACACACGAGATGATATTGCAGAAAACAAAACTAAATGTAGGATGGAAGAAGTGTCCTGCATTTAATCACGTCAGTGTCAAAAGGTGTTTTAAGTGCTGGGGATATTTTCATATTGCCGAAAATTGTAAGAGAGAAGAAACATGCTGCAAATGCGCGGGGAATCATAGCTCGCGTGTCTGTACAGCGACAGAGAAGAAATGTGTGAACTGTATGTTCAAAAATCGAACATACAATTTGAAGATAAATGATGATCATGAAGCTATCAGCCGAGAATGTCCGACTTTTAAGAGGGCGTTACAGGAAGAGAAGAGGAGAGCAGGCTGGGAGGAGAAGTAGCAACTACAGAAGAAAGAAGAAATTATACTGTATACAAATGCACAGAGTTTGATAGCGCATAAGGATGAGATTCAACATCAGATTATGAAGAAAATAAATCCTGCGTTCTTAGCATTATCGGAGACCAGATTGACCGAGGATATTGAAGACAGTGAAGTGAACGTTTCTGGTTATAATATGACTAGATGTAATGCTGAGAATAGAAATACAGGAGGCGTTGTTCTATATGTAAGGAATGATATTATTTACGAAACGGTGTTAGTACAAAAATTAGAATCGAATTGTTGGTGTGTCGCGGTAGAAGTGAAAGATAAATTATATAAAGGAGTGATAATGGTAATATATCACTCACCAAGCGCATCGCACGGGGATTTCATGAGATTTTTCGAGGATATAGTAGAGGAATTAGTAATAAAAGGTGAATGCATGGTAATAGGAGATTTTAATATAGATCTTATGATGGACTCGTTTTATGCGAAGAAATTGCAAACGGCAATGTTAAGCTTGGGTATGAAACAGTATGTTAACGAACCGACGAGAATCACGAAAGATAGTCAAACAATTATAGATCTAATCTTTGCTAATAGTAATAAAAAAGTGCAAGTAATTCATGAACCCAAAATTACGGACCACGCGTGGCTGGAAGTTGAGGTGAGTGTGAACAAAATTGAAAGTAAATTTAGAGAGTTTAGCGCTAGGAATTACAAAGAGTTTGATGAAGGTGAATTTGTTATGTTAGTAAAAAATAAATTACAGGAAAGCCAGGGATGGCAGTGTGTATGTATGGGTGTGAGTGAGAGAGCAGAAAAATTTGTCAATAGTATAGTAAATGCGTTAGATGTAATGGCACCGAAGAGGAAAATTAGAATTCCGAAAGTATGGGAAGGGAAAAAATGGTTCTCAGATGTAATAAGAGAGGCTGCGGATAAAAGGGATGAGGCATTTAGGCAAGCAGTGTACGCCGATACAGAACAAAGCTGATTGCAATTTAAAGTTAATAGGAATGCAGTAGTAAAACTAATCAGGTCGAAAAAGAAAGAATATTATGAAAATATGATAGATTTTAATAAGGATAATCCTTCGACTATGTGGAAAACTTTAAAAGAAATTATTAGAGGCGAGCCAGTATGTGCTAAAGAAATAAAAGATATAGATTTTGAAATATTAGATAACATAGATTATAGTACAATAGGGTGCAATATAGCGGATAAATTTAACTTATATTATATACAGAGTATTAATAGTATAATAAAATCTATAATAGAGGATCAGTCTACAGGCGCAGGTAAAAGAATTATCTATGCTATAGAAAATATGGTAACTATGGAAAATTTTGAGGGAATCACGGTAGAGCATTTAGAGAAAATTATTAAAGGACTGCCAAATAAGAAAGGCACGGAAGAGGGAATAACTAGTAATATATTAAAAGCAACGTTTTGCGTAATAAAAGAGGAATTTGTTGATATAATAAATAACTCCCTGAGAGATGGTTGCTGTCCAGAAAGTTGGAAAACGTCCACAATAATACCGATTCCAAAAGTAGATAAAGCCAAGAAGGCGAGTGATTTTAGGCCTATTAATGTGTTACCTATATTTGAGAAAGTGTTAGAATTGGTAGTAAAAGAGCAAATTGAAAGGTATTTGGAAAATAATAGTATTATAACTGAACATCAATCGGGCTTTAGGAAACACTATTCATGTGAAACAGCGATTCAGACTATTGTTGACGAATGGAAACTGATAGTCAGTGAAAGGAGAATGGTAGGGGTAATTTTCATGGATCTGAAGCGAGCGTTTGAAACGATAGATAGGGAAAGATTATTAGGGAAATTATATCAATATGGAATCAGAGGAAAAGTCCTTGAATGGTTAAACTCATATCTAAAGAATAGAACACAGCAGGTGCGATTTAATAATAAATGGTCAAAATTAATGGCAACGGAATATGGAGTTCCACAGGGATCTGTATTGGGACCTTTGTTATTTATACTTTATATAAACGATATAATCAAAGTCTGTCCAGAAGAATGTAAGATAAAAATGTTTGCGGATGATACTTTAATATATGTGGAGGGAGAAAGTAGCGCAGAATTAGAAAGAAAAATGAATACGGTGTTCGTTATAGTAGAAAAGTGGATGAATATAAATAAATTAAAAATGAATGCAGGGAAAACGAAATACATGATAGTTAGAAGTATAAGAAAAGAGCTAAGAGGTAATATTACGTTGAAATGCTTGGATGGAACTGAGATAGAGCGTGTGGAAACGATGAAGTATCTAGGTATAATTATTGACGATAGACTTCGATTCAACGACCACTGTGATTATATGCTAAAGAAAATAGGGAAAAAAACGAGTTTTCTCAATAGAATAGGTAGTTCTGTATCGGCTTACACCAGATGCACGGTATACAAGACAATTATAGCTCCTCATTTTGAGTATTGTGCGACGTTGTTGATTGACATGGGTGAAACGCAGTTAAGCAAATTGCAAAAAGCGCAAAACCGAGCTATGAGAGTCATACTGCAGTGTAATAAATATACCAAGGTGGAACATATGCTGCAAACGCTGCAGTTTATGTCCATAAGACAGAGGCTATATTATAATGTGTGTACGTTTATCTTTAAGGTTGTGAATAACATGCTACCGGAACAATTAAAAGATCAATTAGAGCTAGTGGGGAGCAAAAATGATAGACAAACGCGACAAACCGGAGATATTATAATAAGATTTCGTAGAACAAGGAGTGCACAAAAAAGTATGTTCTACGAAGGAGTAAAAATGTACAACGCGTTGCCAGCCACAATGAAAAGATGTGATAAACTAGAAATGTTTAAGCGAATGTTAAAAGAGCATATATTAAGTATAATTTAAGTGTGTATCATGTATTTGCAAAATAGCTGACAAAGCTAAATAAAGTCTAATCAATCAATCAATCAATGTGTCTTTGCTTACAGTCTTAAAAAAAGATTCTTTAAAAAGATTCTTCAAAGGATTCTTATAAAATAATATATTTTATTATATTTTACTTTTATCTAATATTTTTTTTTATCAGGTAATTTAAATATGTTTATTATTAATTCGAAATAATATCATTGGCTGTCTTGTCTGTATTTGTAATGTATATTTACAAAAATTTCCGAGATTGTGTCATGATAAACATATTTAATATAAATCAATAAAAAATTTACATTGCAGAATGAAGATTGTCTTTTCATAGATTTTTTTATATAAGCGCTATTTCAAAATTTTTTCCTATCATAATTTTAAAATAGTGAAATAGTAAAAAATAATTTTAAAATAGTGAAATAGTAAAAATAGTGAACAAATAAAACTTTAAACAAATAAATAGTGTAACTTTTACATATTATATTAATTAAAAGTTTTAGCAATTATATTTAAACTGTAAAAAGGACACTACTTATGTGTTAATTTTATCATAAAAATTATGTAACACAATTAACTTCAAATTAAGATCAAGGATACATTTCTTTTTTAATGAAATATTAATACTATGTCGGTGTTACCATTTAACACATCCAAATTTTGTGCTAAATTAACACAAAATTTTGACCGTTTGGGACATGTGATTTATGTTAAGTTCGACACATCTTTTTCAACACATCTTTAATGTAATAATGTATACATATACACATATAACAATATTTACATTAAATAATTTTTTTCCGCTCCTCTCTCTTTATCTCTCTCTATCTCTCTTTCTCTCTTTCCTTCATCTTTTTTTTTCACTGTATCTTTTTTTTTCTCCTAATCAATTTTATATTAAATTTAGTTTCGTATTTAGGTTAGTATTTATTTTCAAACTAAATTTTACATACGCAAGGAATTTTTAATAATTTTTCACGAATTTTATATCGAACATACACACACACACACACACACACACACACACACACACACACACACACACACACACACACACACATATGATATATTTAATAAAATTTTATCTTTATAAAGATATCTTGTCACATTATATACATATTTTTACATATTTTACATATTTTTTATTTGTTATTGTTTATTTTATTTAGTAAAATTGATTTGTTTTTGTATGCTTTGCATGCTTAATATTTATTTTAACATTATATATATACTTTATAGTCTGGAAATATATGTAAAAACAAATTACGCTGGAATTTTTGATAAATTAAATTTAATAAATTAAACGAAGTATTCAGTTATGGGTCAACAGATGGCAATTATAAATTAAAAGTACATATAATAAATTTTTTCTATAAAAGTTATACAGAATTACTAGAAATATTATTAAAGGAGATAAAAATAGAAATAATAAGAATTATGCAGACAACAGGTAATACATATTGATATTTATTAATTTTGAAATATTTAAAATTTATTTCTCTTTTTCTGATATTTAATATTCTCTCAATTTAATATTTAAAACATATAGATGTATATACAGATACAAATATATTTTTGTTGATGCAATTTTATTCAACGTTTTAATTTTTGTATTTGCATATTAATATTCAATCAGATTAAATAATATTTATATATTATTGAATCAGTATTTGTTATCAGTATTGTACCCTTGCATATTTTAAATAATCAAAAAATAATTCTTTTAAGTTTGTACTTATTTTCTTTGTCTTATTTGTATTCTTAACTTATATTAACTCTTGTTTTTCTAACATATTATATATGTAATTTCAAATTTTTATTATTTTATCAATCCAATGTATTTACTTGGATGTAAGTTAAATGGATATGTCATTAAATGTTCTGCTAAAAGGTATATATAAAAAGGAAACTAGAAAAAGATTTAGCAAAAAAAGTAAATTGGACCATTTAAGTATTATACTTTAGTAAATACTTTATTTTCAATTTAGAAGATATTATAAATTATTAAATAAAAAAAGTTTAGAAATTTTTACAATTAGAAAAATATCATATAAAATAAATTAATATAATTTGTGTCAATTAAACTATTTGTGTGTATTAAACTAATTTATTATTTTTAGAAAAGAATAATCCTAAACAGAACATCCTAAAAAATCTATTTTTTTGAAAAAAAAGTAAATGCAATGTGTAATGTTAAAATGTTTATGTATAGTGTATAATGTTTTTATTTACAAGTGCAAAAGAAAAGGATTTCTATATAAATAATAAACTAAGAAAGGTTTATATATACATATATATATATATATATATATATATATATATATATATATATATATATATATATACACACATACACAGAGTGATTCAAAACAACTGTTCGTCCTTAAAATGTCATATTCCTGAGTCGATTCTAAGATAATTTTTCCTCTACCAAATTTTTATCAGAAGCTTAGTTTTTGAATTATAAGAAAAAACAGTTCGCGAATTACCGCATACAGAAGATAGGCAGAAGCGATGCACTCACTATCCGACGCGGGCGATTACGTGAGGCACTCGATGCAATCAGCTGATAGCTATACGCGAGTATTGATACATGCAATATATGCATGCTTGTACATATACTCACACATACTCGCGCGCGGATGCACGCACACGCATATGCAATCATCCGCGTCGAACGCCTGCTGAATTGCACCGCCCCTGCCTATCTTCTGTACGCGGCCCGTAATTCGCGAACTGTTTTCCCTTATTATTCAAAAATTAAGCTTCTGATAAAAATTTGGAGAAAAAAATCGTCTTAGAATTGTCTCAGGAATGTAATATTTTAAGGACAAACGATTATTTTGAATCATCCTATATATATATATATATATATATATATATATATATATATATATGATACAGTTATATTGAAATATTTATTGTATTACGTGTTATAAAATTGAATTATATGTTTATATGATTATATTTATATATATATATTTATATGTAAACATAGAAATATATGTTTTATTATAAAATTAAATTATTTTATTCTGTAAACGTAATATAAAAATAAATAAATACATAAAATGAAAAATTATTCTCCTATTATTCTCATTCAGTTAAAACATAAAAATCATAAACTGCTATTTAATAAATTATATTATACTGTACAAATTATGAAATATATTTGTTTTGTAAGTATATTTGTAACATTTGTGCATAAAAAATATACACAAACGTTATATAATAAATACATATAAAATTATGTACATATATATTTTTTTAAATAAAAATATTATATAACATATATGTAATATATGTATTACATTAGCAGGTATTACATTAAGAATAAATGTATATATTATATATAAATTTAATGTTATATATAAATAATAATTATATATAAATAAGTAATTAATTAATTATATAAATAATTTAATGTTTTATATGAATAATGTAATGTTATATAAATTTAATGTTTTATGTTATATATAAACTTAACGTTACATATTTGTGTTATTTATCATAATAATATATAAAATTCAATTATATTTATTTAAAGTTTTTTTATCCTATACACAATATAAAATTAAATAATAATAAATTTAATTAAACTTTATGATGTAATATATTTTTTTAATGTACATGTATATTACAGAACAAAATAGAATATAACAAAAAAGTTCTTTAAATAATCATATCAATATATCATATAAATAAATAAAGAAATTTAAATGTAACAGCAATTAACTGAAAATCACAATATACATGAATTACAGTTAAATTTTTTAACGAAAAAGGGCATTGATCGATATAACATACAAAAAATGAATGAAGTAGTAGCTGTTTTTTCTACGACGGATGGTGAAATTCCGGAAACTTATGTGACAATTTATAATAAAAATAATAAAACATTACAACAGGTCAATACAATGGATCCAAATGTAGAACCATAGATTTATCCATTGTATTACCCATATATAAATTCATCAAGGTTGGCATAATAATTTACAACATATAGATAATAATAAACAAATAAGTAGAGCATATATAAAATATCAAATAGCTATACGTGATAATTTTTAATATTTTTATTATGGAAAGGCGATTATTTCAGCAATGGCTGAAATAGTAGATAATTATAATTATTAAAATTGAAAAAAATCAAATTAATTATTGTAAACAAAATCAAAAACAATTACGAGCTGAAACTTATCAAGAATTAATGGATTATTTGGCAAATGCTGCAAATAATAGTGACAAATAATAGTGTTCACATTGGAAAAATGATTATACTTCCATCGACGTTTGTTCCCAATAAGCAAAATGTCTAAAATCGACGCATAAGACAACTTTATTTAAGATATCTTTAAGAATTCTTTAAGAAACATCTTTAAGATATTTTATAAAGAATTCTTGAAAGATATCTTGAAGTTATCTTTGCTTGCCGCATGTTTAGCATTAGGACTTAGGAGATGATGAAGAATGGTATTATGTAATGAATGAAGCAAAAGTTTGGATGATGCCAAGATGACTTTATAATTTGTTTGTAGGAATTTTAATTCATTGCCAACCAGTTTATTCGAAAAAATTATGGGATGAATTTAAAAGAAATATGTCGGAAGATTATATAAGACGATATGAATCTACAATAGGAATGAAGAAAATTTATAATTTTATTGTCAATTTGATTCAAACAGAAGAATCAAATATTGCTAATTTTCCTGAATGGAACAAATAACAGAGGAACGAGAAACAGATAATGAAGAACAAATTCAACAAAATATGTCAATAGGTATGCGACAATATGAACAATAAAACAAAAAGAAATTATTAATACTATCTTAATAGCAGTAGTAACTAACAATGATACTTGTTCTTATATTGATGATCCAGGTGGTTCTAGTAAAACTTTTACTTATACAACTCTGTATTATTTACTTAAAAGTAGAGGAAAACTAGTAAGTACTATTGCATTTACTGGCATTGCTGCGACATTACTTCCAAATGGAAGAACTGTATATAAAGTTTTTGGATTATCTGTGCCTCTTTTCAACGATTCTATATCAAGTAGTAAAGTTCAATCTAAAGAAGCTGATAAATTAAAATTCGTAGATATTTTCATTATGGATGAAGCTCCTATGGCACCACGTTATGTATTAGAAATAATGGATAGACCATTACGCGATATAATGCAACATGATTTATATTTTGGTGGAAAAATCATGCTCCTTGCTGGAAATTTTAGACAATTATTATCTATTAAAGAGCTACACGTTGTGAAATTTAATAAATTTAACTATAAAATTTAATACTTTATGCAAACAATTTAAAATATTTTTATTAACGGAAAATATAAGAGCTTTATCAGAAAAAAGAGAATTTGCATTTTAAATTTAGGTAACTGTACTTTAAATGATTAATCAAATAATATTCAAATTCCAAAAAGATGTATTGCAAGTATTAATTCAAATATGATAAAGGAAATATATGGGGATATTATAAAAGATATAAAGTTATTGCTAATTACGTTATATTATTTGTAAGAAATATCGATGTTGACGAAATAAACGAAAAAGTAGTAAATTTGTTGAATGAAACAACAAAGAAAATTTATACAAGTGTGCATACTCTTGAAAAGACTAAGACGAAGAAATACATGAAATAATTATGACAGAATAACTCTTTAAACCCAACATGTCTTCGACCACATGACCAATTACATTTGAGAAGATATACTGTTGTTACACTTATTAGAAATCTTAATATCAGTGAAGGTTTATATATTGGTACCAGATTATTAATTTTAGATTTGAATAATAATTTATTACGATGTGAAATTTTGACAGGTAATAAAACTAAAAACTGTTTGACAGGTAATAAAACTAAAAATTGTTTTTCTTAATCGTATTACTTTGTATTATGAGAATATACTCATTTACTTTCAAAAGAAGACAGTTTCCAATAAAATTAGCATTTGCTATGACTATTAATAAATCATAAAAACAAACTTTCGAAAAAATTGCAGTGGATCTTCGTAAAGATATTTTCGAGTTATGGACAATTGTATGTTGCATTATCACGAATATGTTCTTGGGATTCGTTAAAAGTTTATTTAAGAAATGATAATCTACTTAATCAAGTAAAAAAATTATGTTTATAAAGAAGTACTTGAATGATGAGGAAACAGAGAATTTGTATTTAAAAAAAATTAATTGAGATGCATTATAAAGACTGTATTATATTTTTGTTTACTTTTATTATATGTAATAAAATAGAATGTAACAAAACACAAATTAAATAGTACATGTATATATGTATATATGACTTAAAGTCAATAGTACATGTATATATGTATATATGTTATATGACTTAAAGTCAATAGAAAATAAAAATGAAATAATTCGAAATAAACATTAGCAAATAAAATACTTAAAATATATATGGATGAAGCGCAAATAATCTAACAATAATGATAATTACAACCGATATATGTTTCAAACAAATAGACAATAGAGACTTCCATCGGTAGACTGGGTCTTCGTGTCGAACAATTTTTATTTTTCTGAATTTCAAGACAATGCTTATCGCGAACTACGTGTCGTTAATTCAACGATCTTGCAACGTAGCCTAATCAAAGTTAAATCTAAATTTATCCCTTCCCTATTAAATCGATAATCAAATTTGAAGTCAATTAATCCTCGACTATTAAAAATTATTTTATTGCGAAAAATATTACCCCAGCCAGGAATCGAACCTGGATCGCTCGCTTAACACGCGAGTGTTTTATCCATTCGATCACTGAGGCATGTGATAATATTTATCGCAATAACCGGATAAATAATTTTGAAAGAACGCTAAGTGTTGCGTGAAGAATAACAATAATGATAATTACAGCCGATGTATTTCAACAAATAGACAATAGATGGCTTCCATCGCTAAACTGGTCTTCGTCGCTATCATCAACGAATAATATAAAAATATGTAATATGGAAAGCTTAGTGACGCGCGCATAGCGTCATTGTTATGTTCTAGTGAATTTAAAAAAAGGATAACGGTAATAATCCGTTAATACAATTTGAATAATTTAAAAATTTGCTAATGCAACTGCACATAATGCTATTAGTTGTATTCAATTAAGTTGTTTATATATTTTTAAAATATCGTTGGAAGAAACAAAAAATAGAAACGGAAAAGAGAAACGAAAAGATAATGTTTCTTAAAAAAATTTTTATTAACATATTATCGCATTTTCATTATTGATTTTTTTTGTTTCGTCTATCAGTTCATCCATGGAAATTATTAATTAATTAGACACAACAGAAAAAATAATATAGTAGAAGGACAGTATATTAATCTCAATTTATTAATATATATATATCTTTCAAACAAAAAAAATAAATAATATCAATGTTATTAATTTATTGTATGTTATTGTATGTAACCATTTGATAGCGGAAAAATAATGCAACGCAGTATTTATAGACCATATTTATGTATATTATGTATATTATGTATATTTGTTATGTATATTTTTTCATTAAATCTAATGTTATTAATTTTTATTTTTATTTTTTTTTTATTTTTATTTTTATTTTTATTTTTATTAAGATCAAATTTTTCATATATTGCTTAAATATTGATTGAACAAACAACGATTGTCTTTAAACAAATTATATTTGATAATATTAATCTTGGATTTATAATCGGTGACACCAAAAATTGTTATGTGCAGATGATTATTCAAATTATATAAGTAGACTATTATCATCTTTCTTTCTTTTAATTTGTCTACAATTGTAACTTACCGTATAAAGCAATGCAATAGTGACTTTATGGAATTTTTATAGCTGAAAACAAATCCGCAATAAAATTTATCGTCACATTTTTTAACTATTTTATTCAATACTATCATTTTAAATCCGACTCAATTTTCGTTCAATTTTCTTAAAAATGTAACATAATAGAACAATTTCATTTATATACAGATATTTATTCAAACAAAAAATTTATAAGAATCACGTTGTCTGAAGTGGTTTAAAAAACAAGTTTAAATTTATTAAATAATTATATTAGTAACAGTAATTGTTCTATATAAAAATAATTTAATATTATAAAATAATATTATAACTTACAAGAGTAAGTCTTTTTTTATATATAATTTTCAAAATATTTGGATTTTTCAAAATATTACTCTGACATTTGAACTACATTATACATAAAATTTTTTTTATTTTTTATATGTATTTTATATGTATTTTTATATGTATTTTATATGTATGTATGTGAATATTTAAAAATGTTCTAAATGTGCGCATCAGTATTACAGAAATTTTCAAATATACGAAATTCTTTCTGATGTATAATGAAATACATATATGTAGCATGAATTGCGCAATAAAGGCGATATCGAAGTTTCAGGGACATATACAGAAACGACATAGTGAACCATATAAGACCATGTCCATGAAGGACATTTGCAGCGATTGCTCACCACTCGAGTTTTGTTCTATGTCATTGAGAATATTGAATAATCTTTAAAAGTATCCAAATATACGATAGCATGTAATAATGGCATATTTAAAGTAAGCATGTTTAATGCACTAATCAATAAAAATGATATATGAATAGTTATAATTACAGTTTTTTCATAATCTTCAAATTTCTATTCTTATTTTCTTTATTACAAAATAATTTTTTAGAATTTGAAATAGCCCCAATACTCCGAATATTATTTTTTGTAAAATTATAAATAATATTTATTTTATTAATTATTATTAAATATTATTTTTTTCTTATTAACATTATAAAATTAACTTAAAACAGAAAACATTTTAGTTAAAAGTGATTTAAAAAACAAATATTTTTTACTTTTATTTTCATTGAAATTAAATGTGGATATACATAAATTGATACAAACATAGCAATATTGTATAATATTAGATTATTCTGCTCTT
>NW_028297148.1:5000-10000 GCF_055798465.1 Pogonomyrmex barbatus
GCTGAGGGTCGTTTTAGTACCCAGAGACTGCTTGCGCCCGCGTTCGCGCGCTTCGCCTCGCGTCGCCGACGACGGCGACCGGGCGACGGCAGCGCGCACCGGCGTACGAGCGATCGTTGGACGTTCGCCCCGTGCCGCGCGAAAGCCAGCGGTGAGAGGAGAGACAGCAGCGGGAAGCCCTTGCGCGCCACGCGTAAGGCCGCCAGTCCCGCCGGGCTCTTCCGCCGCGCGCACGCCGGCTGGGCGTCGTCCGAAATGACATTGATACGTGACGAAGGCTGACCGGGGCGCCGAGCGACCGGGCGCGAGAATAGAGGAGAGAAATAGAGGAGACTCTCGCGAGACGTGTACGCGGGTAGAGGAGGATCCGACGGAGAGAGGCGCCCTTCCGCGAGAGCGGAACCGGGCACTCCCTACGTTGTCGCAGGCCTCCCCCCGCGTCGCGCGCGGAGATCCGATTCTCTTAACCTTAACGCTCCGCCCGTCTGTCGTTCCCTCCGCGGGGATCGCGAGCCGACCGCGTGTCCGAGTCCACGAAGTTCCTCTCCATATCTCTCTCGAGCGAGAGAGCAGAGACGCGACCTGGGACCGGCACGCTTCGTCGTGTACTCGTGTTACGAACCCCGTCGTCCGCCCGAACTGTCACCCACACACTGACTTTGACGACCTCAGAGCAGGCGAGATTACCCGCTGAATTTAAGCATATTACTAAGCGGAGGAAAAGAAACTAACCAGGATTTCCTTAGTAGCGGCGAGCGAACAGGAAAGAGCCCAGCACCGAATCCCGCGGTTCCGCCGCAGGGAAATGTGGTGTTTGGGAGGGTCCGCTTATCCCGAGGCGTCGCGTCGCGTCCAAGTCCATCTTGAATGGGGCCACTTACCCGCAGAGGGTGCCAGGCCCGTAGCGACCGATGCCCGTCTCGGGAGGATCTCTCCTTAGAGTCGGGTTGCTTGAGAATGCAGCTCTAAGTGGGTGGTAAACTCCATCTAAGGCTAAATACGACCACGAGACCGATAGCGAACAAGTACCGTGAGGGAAAGTTGAAAAGAACTTTGAAGAGAGAGTTCAAGAGTACGTGAAACCGTTCAGGGGTAAACCTAAGAAACCCAAAAGAACGAACGGGGAGATTCATCGTCAGCGACGCTGGCTTCGCGTCGGTGTGCGATGCCCCGCGGGGCCCTCGCGGCTCGCGCGCGGGCACGCCGCCGTGCGCCGATGTCCGGCGTTCGTAGTCGTGCACTTCTCCCCTAGTAGAACGTCGCGACCCGCTGGGTGTCGGTCTACGGCCCGGGTGCGGCGGCTGACGCGTCGCCGGTAAAACGGCACGCGTCAAACCCCCGGTCGCCCGGCCGGCTGCCCGGCGGTACGCGCAAGGTATCAGGCCGCACGCTTCACAAACGAGACGAGTGCGTCGAGGCCGTCGCAAGCGCGCGCCACGGTACACGGAGGCAACGGACCTAGCGCCGTCACCGTGCCTGGCCCGCTGTTGGTCGTACGGTTAACCTTCGACAGGCCTGCCAACGTCCCAATGGGAGTCTCGTGCTCCTGTGCGGGACCGATACCGGTCGGCGACGCTACTGCTTTGGGTACTCTTAGGACCCGTCTTGAAACACGGACCAAGGAGTCTAACATGTACGCGAGTCATTGGGACGAGCGATACCTAAAGGCGTAATGAAAGTGAAGGTCGGCCCTGGTTGTCGACCGAGGGAGGATGGGCCGCGTCGCGACGCGGCTCCGCACTCCCGGGGCGTCTCGTTCTCATCGCGAGAAGAGGCGCACCCAGAGCGTACACGTTGGGACCCGAAAGATGGTGAACTATGCCTGGTCAGGACGAAGTCAGGGGAAACCCTGATGGAGGTCCGTAGCGATTCTGACGTGCAAATCGATCGTAGGAACTGGGTATAGGGGCGAAAGACTAATCGAACCATCTAGTAGCTGGTTCCCTCCGAAGTTTCCCTCAGGATAGCTGGCACTCGGCCGTTCCGCACGGAACGCGCGCGAGTCTCATCTGGTAAAGCGAATGATTAGAGGCCTTGGGGCCGAAACGACCTCAACCTATTCTCAAACTTTAAATGGGTGAGATCTCTGGCTTTCTTGAACTATGAAGCCACGAGCATCTCGGATCAGAGTGCCAAGTGGGCCATTTTTGGTAAGCAGAACTGGCGCTGTGGGATGAACCAAACGCAGAGTTAAGGCGCCCAACTCGACGCTCATGGGACACCATGAAAGGCGTTGGTTGCTTAAGACAGCAGGACGGTGGCCATGGAAGTCGGAATCCGCTAAGGAGTGTGTAACAACTCACCTGCCGAAGCAACTAGCCCTGAAAATGGATGGCGCTGAAGCGTCGAGCCTATACTCTGCCGTCAGCGGCAAGTGGGGCGGCGTCCGTGCGTTGTCGTACGCGCCGCCACGAAGCCCTGACGAGTAGGAGGGTCGCGACGGTGTGCGCAGAAGGGTCTGGGCGCGAGCCTGCCTGGAGCCGCCGTCGGTGCAGATCTTGGTGGTAGTAGCAAATACTCCAGCGAGGCCCTGGAGGACTGACGTGGAGAAGGGTTTCGTGTGAACAGCCGTTGCACACGAGTCAGTCGATCCTAAGCCCTAGGAGAAATCCTATGTCAATGACGGCGTGCGATACTCTAGTGTCCACACACAAAGTGCATACAGAAATACATAATGATATAATGTAGTGCTGAGTGAGAGGCACACGCCCGTCGGGCGAAAGGGAATCCGGTTCCTATTCCGGAACCCGGCAGCGGAACCGCATACAATTCGGGCCCTCGTAAGAGTGTTCGTCGGGGTAACCCAAAATGACCTGGAGACGCCGTCGGGAGATCCGGGAAGAGTTTTCTTTTCTGTATAAGCGTTCGAGTTCCCTGGAAACCTCTAGCAGGGAGATAGGGTTTGGAACGCGAAGAGCACCGCAGTTGCGGCGGTGTCCGGATCTTCCCCTCGGACCTTGAAAATCCAGGAGAGGGCCACGTGGAGGTGTCGCGCCGGTTCGTACCCATATCCGCAGCAGGTCTCCAAGGTGAAGAGCCTCTAGTCGATAGACTAATGTAGGTAAGGGAAGTCGGCAAATTGGATCCGTAACTTCGGAATAAGGATTGGCTCTGAGGAGCGGGGCGTGTCGGGCTTGGTCGGGAAGCGGGTCTGGCTGACGTGCCGGGCCTGGGCGAGGTGAACGCTCGGCGTTCTCGCGCCGGTTCCGGGATCCGAGCTCGGTCCCGTGCCTTGGCCTCCCGCGGATCTTCCTTGCTGCGAGGCTTCCGTGGCGGCGCGAGCCGTCGTGGTCGTCCTCTTCGGCCGCCATTCAACGCTCAGCTCAGAACTGGCACGGACTAGGGGAATCCGACTGTCTAATTAAAACAAAGCATTGCGATGGCCCTCGCGGGTGTTGACGCAATGTGATTTCTGCCCAGTGCTCTGAATGTCAACGTGAAGAAATTCAAGCAAGCGCGGGTAAACGGCGGGAGTAACTATGACTCTCTTACGTCGTGCGAAGCAACACGCCGGGAGCGGGCTTTAGCGCGCGAACGGCTGTGTGCGCCACGTCGTGCGAAGCAACACGCCGCTAGCGGGCTTAACGTTTGCGAAAGCGACACGCCGCGAGCGGACTTGTGTTTGCGAAAGCAACACGCCGCGAGCGGTCTTGTGTTTGCGAAAGCAACACGCCGCGAACGGACTTGCGTATGCGAAAGCCTGGCATATTATAACAGCATAGATAGCAGGTTTGGAGAAATAGTTTGGGATTGTGATGCGAATATAGACCTCTAGCTAGGTCCGTAGCCTCTCACATCCAAGTCACACATCTACCTCTTCGTGGTACTCCTGGGTGCTCTTCGCTTGCGTAGAGTAGCTGAATGGTGTTGTGGCGAGCCGGAGTTAGTGGGCCGACCATCCGCCCCGGCCCGGTCTATATGCGGGAGTAACCAGACTATCCTAGTGGGTTTAGCGGCCTAGGGAGTCAGGCTCTCTCAGTGCTCTTGTTTCCCTTCGGGGCGACTTTGGGCCTGGGGTCGGAGTCGGTTACTTGGACTCGGCATGCGGCATACACAGCCTCTGCCAGTCAAGTCATGCACCCACCACGCCAGTGGTCCCGCTTGAAGTGGTGTCATGGCGTTTGTGCGCCCTAAAGGGCTTGCTTGCGAGCCCATGTGCCCAGCCCATGGTAGGTTGTGGGGCCAAGAAAGGGCGGGTTTTCGGGGAGCTCTCGGTTGCCAAGCCGTTTGCATCCCCACACGCAGTTAATAAATGGATAGAGATATAAATGGATCCTCACGCCCGGGTTCTCGGATGGCCCGGGCACTGCGTGTTTGTATGCGAGCGAATGGTGCCCCCGTGAGTGCCGGGGAGTCTAGCGGCGCCGTTAGGCGCACGCCGGACACTGCACCAGCGACTGGATTGGTCACCTTAAGTCGCGACCCGCCTGTGGTCTGTGAGCACTGCGGACGAGAGTTCCGGAACATGCGTGGCCTAGGGGTTCACGTACGGTCAGCTCATCCGGTTGAAGCCAACCGCGCGATCGATGTCGACCGCCAGAAGGCCAGATGGTCTGTGGAGGAGACGCGTCTCATGGCTCGGGCTGAGGCAGCAGCCGCCTCAGCAGGGGGAATTCTCTTCATGAATCAACATCTGCAACAGAGATTCCCTCATAGGACACTCGAAGCCATCAAAGGTAAGCGTCGACAAGAGGCTTATCGAGCGATGGTTAGAGAGTTCTGCCATGATGTCCATCCGCTTGCGGAGGACGATGAGGGCACGGGGACCGGTGAGGCGATGATAGGAGCCGCCGGTGTCCCAACGACCATAGAGACGCTAGTTGATACTGTTGAGCAATCATGTGCACGTCAACCGGTACCTCAGCAAAGCTCTGAGAGACTCCGGGAGCATATCGGCGGACTCATCTCTAAGAATGAGTCGCTCCGGAGTTTCGAGGTTGACACTCTCCTAGGCATAGCGAGAGATGCTCTTGTGGGGGAGGTGGACCTTCATGCCATCG
>NW_028297148.1:15000-20000 GCF_055798465.1 Pogonomyrmex barbatus
TTGCGAAAGCAACACGCCGCGAGCGGACTTAACGTTTGCGAAAGCAACACGCCGCGAGCGGACTTTAGCGTTTGCGAAAGCAACACGCCGCGAGCGGACTTTAACGCACGAACGGCCGTACGCGCCACGTCGTGCGAAAGCAACACGCCGCGAGCGGACTTTAACGCACGAACGGCCGTACGCGCCACGTCGTGCGAAAGCAACACGCCGCGAGCGGACTTAACGTTTGCGAAAGCAACACGCCGCGAGCGGACTTTAGCGTTTGCGAAAGCAACACGCCGCGAGCGGACTTTAACGCACGAACGGCCGTACGCGCCACGTCGTGCGAAAGCAACACGCCGCGAGCGGACTTTAACGCACGAACGGCCGTACGCGCCACGTCGTGCGAAAGCAACACGCCGCGAGCGGACTTAACGTTTGCGAAAGCAACACGCCGCGAGCGGACTTTAGCGTTTGCGAAAGCAACACGCCGCGAGCGGACTTAACGTTTGCGAAAGCAACACGCCGCGAGCGGACTTTAGCGTTTGCGAAAGCAACACGCCGCGAGCGGACTTTAGCGTTTGCGAAAGCAACACGCCGCGAGCGGACTTTAACGCACGAACGGCCGTACGCGCCACGTCGTGCGAAAGCAACACGCCGCGAGCGGACTTAACGTTTGCGAAAGCAACACGCCGCGAGCGGACTTAACGTTTGCGAAAGCAACACGCCGCGAGCGGACTTTAGCGTTTGCGAAAGCAACACGCCGCGAGCGGACTTTAACGCACGAACGGCCGTGCGCGCCACGTCGTGCGAAAGCAACACGCCGCGAGCGGACTTTAGCGTTTGCGAAAGCAACACGCAGCGCGCGAGCCTGTGTAGTGCCTGTCCGCGGGAGGCGCGATTAAAGTATCAGTCATTCGTGTGCTACAATTTTATAATCCTGTGTCCTTAAAATATCAATACTTATATAATTGCATAGTAAAATATAATATTACAATATAAACATTATATTTCGTTATATAAGTTTAAAAATTAACATAACTGTAATAACTAAGCATTATGCACCTTCTAATACAGAAACACTAAAAGTATTCCCACGCAAACACTCCAATGCGTGTGATACGTTATTAGGGACAGCATTCATGCATGAATGCTTTAAAAGTAAAGATATAAACACGGATAACAGCAACACTTTATCAAAGGCACCAATCCAGATATCAATGACGAATAAATGTTTATTTATTAATACGAAAGTTATTTATTGCGCTGCCCGGCTAATCGGAGGTTCCGCCGAGAGCGAAGAGCAACACGCCGCGAGTCGACTTTTGCATCGCCCGTACGCCGGAGGTACTGCCCGAGCCCGTCGGAGGTACCGCCGAGAGCGAAAGCAACACGCCGCGAGCCAACTTTTGCATCGCCCTTACGCCGGAGGTACCGCCGAGAACGAAAGCAACACGCCGCGAGCCGACTTTTGCATCGCCCGTACGCCGGAGGTATCGCCGAGAGCGAAAGCAACACGCCGCGAGTGGACTTTGTCGCGCGGCAACGTCGGAGGTAATGCCCGAGCCCGTCGGAGGTACCGCCGAGAACGAAAGCAACACGCCGCGCGCGGACTTTGTCGTGCGACACCGTCGGAGGTACTGCCCGAGCCCGTCGGAGGTACCGCCGAGAAAGAAAGCAACACGCCGCGAGTCGACTTTTGCATCGCCCGAAAGCCGGAGGTACCGCCGAAAGCGAAAGCAACACGCCGCGAGTGGACTTTGTCGCGCGACAATGTCGGAGGTACAGCCCGAGCCTGCCGGAGGTACCGCCGAGAACGAAAGCAACACGCCGCGAGCCGACTTTTGCATCGGCCGTACGCCGGAGGTACCGCCGAGAGCGAAAGCAACACGCCGCGAGTGGACTTTGTCGCGCGACAATGTCGGAGGTACAGCCCGAGCCCGTCGGAGGTACCGCCGAGAGAGAAAGCAACACGCCGCGCGCGGACTTTATCGTGCGACATCGACGGATGTATCGCCCGAGCGAGCGTCCGGAGGTACCGCCGAGAGCGAAAGCAACACGCCGCGAGTCGACCTTTGCATCGCCCGAAAGCCGGAGGTACCGCCGAGAGCGAAAGCAACACGCCGCGAGTGGACTTTGTCGCGCGACAATGTCGGAGGTACAGCCCGAGCCCGTCGGAGGTACCGCCGAGAACGAAAGCAACACGCCGCGCGCTGACTTTGTCGTGCGACACCGTCGGAGGTACCGCCCGAGCCCGTCGGAGGTACCGCCGAGAAAGAAAGCAACACGCCGCGAGTCGACTTTTGCATCGCCCGAAAGCCGGAGGTACCGCCGAGAGCGAAAGCAACACGCCGCGAGTGGACTTTGTCGCGCGACAATGTCGGAGGTACTGCCCGAGCCAGCCGGAGGTACCGCCGAGAACGAAAGCAACACGCCGCGCGCGGACTTTATCGTGCGACATCGACGGAGGTACCGCCCGAGCGAGCGTCCGGAGGTACCGCCGAGAGCGAAAGCAACACGCCGCGAGTCGACTTTTGCATCGCCCGTAAGCCGGAGGTACCGCCGAGAGCGAAAGCAACACGCCGCGAGTGGACTTTGTCGTGCGACACCGTCGGAGGTACCTCCCGAGCCCGTCGGAGGTACCGCCGAGAACGAAAGCAACACGCCGCGAGCCGACTTTTGCATGGCCCGTACGCCGGAGGTACCGCCGAGAGCGAAAGCAACACGCCGCGAGTGGACTTTGTCGCGCGACAATGTCGGAGGTACAGCCCGAGCCCGTCGGAGGTACCGCCGAGAGAGAAAGCAACACGCCGCGCGCGGACTTTATCGTGCGACATCGACGGATGTATCGCCCGAGCGAGCGTCCGGAGGTACCGCCGAGAGCGAAAGCAACACGCCGCGAGTCGACCTTTGCATCGCCCGAAAGCCGGAGGTACCGCCGAGAGCGAAAGCAACACGCCGCGAGTGGACTTTGTCGCGCGACAATGTCGGAGGTACAGCCCGAGCCCGTCGGAGGTACCGCCGAGAACGAAAGCAACACGCCGCGCGCTGACTTTGTCGTGCGACACCGTCGGAGGTACCGCCCGAGCCCGTCGGAGGTACCGCCGAGAAAGAAAGCAACACGCCGCGAGTCGACTTTTGCATCGCCCGAAAGCCGGAGGTACCGCCGAGAGCGAAAGCAACACGCCGCGAGTGGACTTTGTCGCGCGACAATGTCGGAGGTACTGCCCGAGCCAGCCGGAGGTACCGCCGAGAACGAAAGCAACACGCCGCGCGCGGACTTTATCGTGCGACATCGACGGAGGTACCGCCCGAGCGAGCGTCCGGAGGTACCGCCGAGAGCGAAAGCAACACGCCGCGAGTCGACTTTTGCATCGCCCGTAAGCCGGAGGTACCGCCGAGAGCGAAAGCAACACGCCGCGAGTGGACTTTGTCGTGCGACACCGTCGGAGGTACCTCCCGAGCCCGTCGGAGGTACCGCCGAGAACGAAAGCAACACGCCGCGAGCCGACTTTTGCATGGCCCGTACGCCGGAGGTACCGCCGAGAGCGAAAGCAACACGCCGCGAGTGGACTTTGTCACGCGGCTACGTCGGAGGTACCACCCGAGCCCGTCGGAGGTACCGCCGAGAACGAAAGCAACACGCCGCGCGCGGACTTTATCGTGCGACACCGTCGGAGGTACCGCCCGAGCCCGTCGGAGGTACCGCCGAGAACGAAAGCAACACGCCGCGAGCCGACTTTTGCATCGCCCGTACGCCGGAGGTACCGCCGAGAGAGAAAGCAACACGCCGCGCGCGGACTTTGTCGTGCGACATCGCCGGAGGTACCGCCCGAGCCCGTCGGAGGTACCGCCGTGACGTCGGAGGTACCGCCGAGCCCGTCGGAGGTACCGCCGAGCCTGTCGGTGCTCCTTACAAGTATCCGTTTTCGGCCATCGGGACGCCCGATTTTGTTTAATGTCATCTCTTTTTCTTCGATCCATCCCGTCTGTGCTGTCGTTCGGTCGCTGTCGACCCGTTCGGATCGATCATCGTAATCCGATCGTTCGCAGCGACTAAGTCCCGTTCGCCTCGTTTCATCGGCGCTCGCGCCCATAAGCGGCCGTGCGTAAGGCCGTGCGTCGCCGACCGCTTGGCCGGCCGGTTGGGTACTATAAGAGGTGCGGTGCGCTCGGCGACCGAGCGTTGTCGGATCGTCGTGCGGGTGCGTTTGGCGTGCTTCGCACGTTCGGTACGATGTGCCTCGGCTCTCCTGAGTCGTGCCGTATTATTAGAAATTATATTTCTAGACACAGCATTGCCACGAGTCGGCGTCGTAAGACCGAATGGCTCCTATGTGGCGCGCACTGTTTATCAGTGTTGGCTGCGCGATCTTCCCTCGTTCGTAGACGAACGCGATCGGATGTATCGTTGCACTTACCGAGCATCGACTTCACCGTTACCGAGTGGCGGAAAGCGAGAGATCGCTCTTCACGCTTACTTGTAAACCGTAGCGAAAATTTTCGACCGTGCTTGAACGCACCGGCGACTCGTTCCTCGACGTCTGAGCATCGCGCCGTCGATCTAGCGTCAGGGCGAGGCGGCTATACGCCGCTACTTTGGGAGAATGAGAACAACATGATCTTTATATAACAAATATGATCTTTATAACATAATTTTAACGGAGTAGAGCTCCAACGAGCGTCTGTCTCCAGCTGTATATATTGCGATAATAAGAGAGTGTCGCCGACCGGCTTGAGGGCGCCGGCGGTAATAACGGCACGTCGAGAGTATCTCGAACGAAGGGCGCCCGTCACGTTCGCGGACGTGATGGGGCGCGCGTCGCTCCACGCGAGCGACCGAACTCACGAAGTTCCCTGGTTGATCCTGCCAGTAGTCATATGCTTGTCTCAAAGATTAAGCCATGCATGTCTCAGTGCATGCCGAATTAAGGTGAAACCGCGAATGGCTCATTAAATCAGTTATGGTTCATTAGATTGTACCCACATTTACTTGGATAACTGTGGTAATTCTAGAGCTA
>NW_028297149.1:0-28080 GCF_055798465.1 Pogonomyrmex barbatus
GTTGTAAAAAAAAGATTTTTTTACAGAAGAGTATAAAAATATGTTTTAACAATTTGTGTTTTGGATGGCGGGGAAAAAGAATAAAAAAACATAATTCGTATATCATATTTATTTTATTCATGGTTATCTGACCACCAATTAAATAATTTGAATACATTTTGTAATGCGCAATTAGTGTAGTGATATCCGCATCGCATAGTATTATCAGCGTCCAAATTGTTTAGAGAATCTACGTCTTCGTAATCAGCATCCAGAGTCTCGATGTACACGCGCTCATCGTCCAGAAGCAAATTCCACAGCCATTGTCGTTTTTCGTGTCCCTTGACATATACGACAGCATCGCTGTCATCATCGTCGTCGTCGTCGTCGTCGTCTTCTTCCGTTTCATGCACAGCCTTTGTAATCAAACTCTTAGCTTTGCTGTATGGAATCGTTCCGTCGTCCCATCGTAGTCTATGGTGATGACGTATCACCCAACGTGCGCGAGACTTGTCGGCATTTGCGAGGAAATGCCATGGTATAGGGCTTGCAAAAATATAGTGAGAGAGAATGGTCCGTTTTCTGAGAGCGGCAAACTCCTTTACAACAAACTGTCCTCCAACGAGAAAACCTTGCAGGTCTACGAACGTTGGCACGACCATGACGAGCAATTTTTCGAGACTGCGGTCGATTTCGATGTATCGTAGATTTTATTGTCTCTCTCTCTCTCTCTCTCTCTCATGTGCCAGCGATGCTTTTAGATAATCTTGCGTACAACATTGGTCAACGGATTGTAGTGAACCACGCGATCGTGTATAATGAGACAGTACGCGGTGGTATTCATTGGTACGTTCTCCTTAATCTCAAATTCCAATCTTACGTCCACGGTTGCGCTCTTGACCGATTCGTTTTGTCGAGAACAATCGATGATTATGAATGGACCGTTATGTAGAAAAGACGTGACGGTGAGACTCGGCTCGAGATACTCGTATCCGTAAGTAGTAACCCTTGCAGAAACGCGCGTATGTTTCATACAACACGGACCATCTGTTTTTGTCGAAATCAAGATGCATATCGTCGTACGGATAACATTCCGAGTTCAGATAGAGTTTCACGTTGGTTAAGTTGCAGTCGTCGAATCGGCTTGTGTCCTCAGCCATGACATTTTTGTGACCTGTTTGCAGAGCAAAGATGACGTATCGCGGTTTCTCGAGCTGAGTAGCGGTCTTGATGGCCCACGAATGCTTAGTTGTACGCTGTAACAGCGGAAACTCGTACAGATCCCACGAGCGAAAAGCCATGCTCAAGTATCGTCCGCTCTCCAAAGTGCGCAGCATCGATAGTTTTTTTATCTCGCTCAATAACACGTGCGGCATTCGCCATTGTATCTTGAATAAGTCGATCACGGGATCCAACGCCGAATTTCCCATCAGGCAATTGTTGTCGTTACGAGATCGTATCAAGATCAATTCGTGACGAGCGTTGATTATCACGTGTCTGTAATCCTCGCAAAATCCCAACAGTGCGTAGAGAGGTACGCAAAAGTTAAAATATCCATCCTGCGCATCCCAACCGGCATTCCTCAGAATCACGCTTCTGTCGGATGATGTCGTTACGTAATGTTTGAGCGTGCTGGTTACGCCCACGTTTCTGTTACGATCAATCTCCACACCATCAAGCTCGTATCGAATCTCATCGAACAGGAACGCGACAAAATTATTTCCCAGCACCACATCAGATCCCTCGACAACTCTGTTCTTCGTTAGTTTTCCCTCGATATATAGAAAGCTTTCGTACGGCAATGTGTACAGATCCTGTTGCTGTATAGGTATTCTTATCTCATCGCTGTACCCAAACGTCGTATTGGCAAACGGGTTGTACGCATGAGTCTCAATCTTGACGATGCGATCGTCGAAGATTGGCTCGTCTTCGATGTTTAGGATATCAGTCATTTCACAAGTTGCGCACCGCAAATCCTAAAGCTTGTAAAAATTTAACGTTCGACGCGTTAAGTTTCTTCCTCTTCTTGACGCAGCCGGATGAGCGAATATTGTCGATCGATGTTTTCTTTGTAAAAGATGCGTTATCTCTCTGCGTATGCTTCGCTTCGTTCAACACGAGCATCTCAAATGTCACGCTCGCGTTAACGCTGTCGCCGTCGTACGTGCTGACGGTGATCTCTTCTCCTCTGAAATCGAGCAATCGTCCGTTCTGGTAAACAATGCGTATCGTTAGCTCCGTAATGCTCCGTACGATAACTGGCAGGTAAATGATCTGCATCGGCCTTTCCGATATCTTATATCCTGGCGGCACGCTCGGTGAAAATTCGTGTATTGTGTGCACACTTTTGTCGTTGCTGTATGCGCCCGCGGTCACGTATTCTACACAGATAATGTTTACGTTCATTATGTTGATCGACACATCCGATTCGTGCCACCTTCGCGGTTGCAGTATACGCCTCGAGAAACCCAGCAGCGATCCAATGTAAAAGGATGTTGTTTTAAATTGTTTAATTCGAAATTGTTTTGTAAATCTTTTCATTAAGTTACTCATAAAATTCGTTCCTTGATCTGTTAATATAGTCTTAGGGGCTCCAAAAATACAAATAAAATATTTTAATAATGCGTCAGCGACTTTTACGGCAGTTATTGATTTTAAAGGTATTGCTAGGGAAAATTTTATTAAGTGATCTTGAATTGTTAAGATGTAAGAATTTCCTTTCGATGTTTCTGGTAAAGGTCCGACTATGTCCATTGATATTTTTTCAAATGAAGAAAAGAGTGTGTCAGTTATTAATATAGGTTGTTTGGTTTTGACTCGAACTAATTTTTTTATTTGACATTGTAAACATTGATTTATATAATTTCGAATTTCAGTCTTTAAATTATCTCAATAAAAATTTTGCCTAATTCGATTATATGTTTTAGTTACTCCTTTATGGCCTCCAATTTTTGATGAATGAGCTTCTTCTATTATATTTTTTCGATTTTCAACTTCTGGAATTCTGACTAGACCGTGACAAATTATTAATTTAACTGGAATTCCTATAATGGATTCTCGAATTCGATTTAAGATTTCTTCCCATTTTATATTATTAATTTTTTGTGTTTTTGCAATATTTAAAATTTTAATTGAATTTTCCTTAATTGCTTTTCGTAATTTAATAGTTAAACAATGCAATGTTTCCTTAGTTATCTTTTCATTAATATTATTTTTGCAAATAAAAATTAGATGAAATTTATTTCCTTTCTTTACTATTTCAATATTTCCTATTTTTCCTTCTTTAATTTTAGGAATTAAATTTTTACTTTGTAATGTTTTTGATCCGTCATCACAAGGTTTACCGTCTGCAGTTAAAAGGTACAAATAATTTTCTTTTTGCATAAAAATTTTGTCACGACTGTTTATTATACTTTACTTTTGTCCGCGTGTCATTATCTGTCTTTCAGTTGTGTCTTATTTCGTCAAAAGTCATTTCATTGTAATAATTCGTCTATGTCTTCACTATCATTGTCTTCGTCTTCGTCAAATTTTTCTTCATTGTCCTCTTCAATATCTTTTTCTTCAATGTAGTCATCAATGAAAATTTGGTTCTTTGGACAATTTTTTTCTTCATTTTCGCTTTCTGGCATCAAATTTTCTTGAACTTCTCCTTGATTAATTTTACTATTGTTTCCTGTTAAGTTATCAAGAATTTGTAAAAGTTTTGGTGATATTTCTATTCGTGAATTTGAATTATTATGATTTTGTGAATTTAATTCATCATAACTTTCTGCATCTTCGTAATTTGAAATTTCTGACTCTAGTGTTGAGTTTTGTTGTATATTATTTTCTGTGCTGTTATTAAATAAATTTTCTGTGTAATCAGTTTTATCTGTTTCTTCTAGTGGATTATTATGTATTTCTGCCTGAAATGTATGTTCATAAAATAAAATAAAGGTTCATTTAATTCTTTTTTAATAAATGGTACACTTTCTCCTTCTGACTTTTCTGTATTACGCGTCTTCATCCCTAAAACTAATAGCTCTAGTTCTTCCATCATTGTTCCTCTTCTTGGTGAAGATGGTAAAGATCTTGGATTTGCATTTCTGTATCTAGCTTCTTCATCTTCTGAACATTCTTCTATCTCATCGTACTGAGGTTGTATTGGATATATATTTGCTGTAGGATTTCTAGATAAAGCATCGGCGTTAATTTTTCCTGGCTTATATATTATTTCATATAATCATATTCGGCCAATTTTATTCTCCATCTTGCTAAGCGAGAAGTTGGATCTTTCAACTTATGAAGTCAAGTTAATGGTTTATGATTGGTTATTAAGAAAAAATTTTTATCATAAATATAAGGTCGAAAATGTTGAACAGCATATACAATTGCTAATAATTCTTTTTCTATAGTCGAATAATTTTTCTCTGCATCATTTAATACACGCGAAGCATAACTAATTGGTTGATCTTTTCCAATTTGACCCTGACTTAAAATTGCACCTATTGCTGTTCCAGAAGCGACAGTAGTTAAAAGAAAAGGTTTTGTAAAATCAGGATATTGTAATATCGGTTCTTCACATAATGCATTTCTTAACGTATTAAAACATTCTTGTTTTTTATCTCCTCATTTAAACTCTATTTCCTTTTTTAGTAAATTAGTTAGCGGTTTAGCTATTTTTGAAAATCCTTTAATAAATCTTCGATAATACCCAGCTAATCCAAGAAATTGTTTAATATTTTTTGCATTTTTGGGAATTGGAAAATTTTGAACTGCTTCAATCTTTTTAGGATCAGGTCGGACTCCGTTTTCTCCAATTATAAGTCCTAAATAAGTTACTTCTTTTCTTAAAAATTCACATTTGTCTGGTTGTAATTTTAAATTTGCTTCTTTTAATCGTGAAATTAATTTCTCAAATTTAATTGCGTGTTCTGTTAATGAACTAGCATATAATACTATGTCATCTAGGTATACAAGAATTTCGCTTCCTTGCATTCCCATTAAAACTAAATCCATTAATTTTTGAAATGTGGCAGGCGCATTTTTAAGTCCAAAAGGCATTCTATCAAATTCATAATGACCATGGGGGGTAGAAAATGCTGTTTTATGACTATCATCCGGATGCATTTTGATTTGATGAAAACCTGAAGCAAGATCGTGTTATGTCGTGACGACTGCACGATTCTTCTCTTTCGGGTATTTGTTATTAGAATTTAATCAAGCAGATAAATGAGTGACACATGTTCTGTTACTCTGTTAGACCGCGACGGTTACGCAACTGATCTCTTCCGGGGGTCGGTTTCTAGAATTCGGCTAAGCGGATAATCCCTATTATCTTAATCGCGGAAGTACACCGATGTTACATCTTGACGACTGCACGATTCTTCTCTTTCGGATATCAGTTATTAGAATTTAGTTAAGCAGATAAACGGATGACACATGTTCTGTTACGATCGCGACAGTTATGCAATTGATCTCTTCCGGGAGTCGGTTACTAAGAATTTGGCTAAGCGGATAATCCCTATTATCCTAATCGCGGAAAAACAACACGTGTACAGATGTTTTCCTCAACGAAATCATATATATATATAGTATATATATATAGTATATATAGTATATAGCCCTTAAAGGCACGGAACACTCACTCTCTGCTACGTCCTTTTTTTTTTCACGCGGTCAGAACATTTTCAGTTTATCAGTTTGTCAATAATTCAGTTTGTCAATAATTCAGTCGGTGTCAGTCGAAAATAATCAACAAGCACAAGTGATCAAGTTTCCTGGCGACACCATTACCGCCTTCATCATCTCGCAGGTCCCAAGTCTCCAGAATAAAAGTAAGTTTAATTACACATAAAAAATTTCCCTAATAATAGTTTTCGGGTCTCTTCTCCTTATACTTTCTCATTCCTCCCTTACATCCTTTCTATCCTCTCCGTTCTCCTTACACTTTTACTCCCTTTTTCTTTTTCTTTTCTCTTTCTTTCTTTGCTTGGGCCGTCGGACCTCTCGGGCTCCCTATGCGTTACGGAGCACTCAGCAGGTTCATGGCTGCCGAATAATTCGGCAAAATCTGCTTCTCCTCTGTTGGCTTCAGCCGTCGAACCTCTCGGGCTCCCTATGCGTTGCGGAGCACTCAGCAGGTTCATGGCTGCCGAGTAATTCGGGAAATCTATTCTTTTCCTTTTTCTCTCCTCTCTTACAATTTTCTCTTTCCCTTTTTAATTTCTCTCCTCTGTCGGATCTCTCGGTTTCCTGAAATATTTCAGAGATAGCCTTAAGGTTCGCGACTAATGACATTTCCTTCATATTCCAAATCCATTTCTTTTAGTGAAAGCTGCATCCTCCACTCTCTCCGACGCTCAAAGACGGAGGCGAGCCCTGAAGAGGCTCCGTTATCGTCGGAACAAGCGAGCTCGTCAATCAGGGAACTATCCTTCGCCTAGGACATCCGAAGTTTTGACACATCAAGAAACCACGAGTTGTTCCAGCAGGAGACCCCCATTATTTACACATATCTCCTCCATCCTATTCCCCGATCAAATCATCTGAACCTGGATCACCCCCAGTATACTCTTCCCAGAGCGCCATGACCTCCAGATATATTCAGATTTCCGTACCCAGAAATCCTTGGACGAGTTCTGCGAACTACGGACTCCTTCCCCTCCTTTCCCCTAGACCTCACTATCGAAAACCCGACCTCCTCTCAGAAACAACCACACACAGACAACAAAATACAAATTTAAATAGATTAATAACAGATTAAAAATACTAAACTAATAGATTAATAGAATTTATACACAGAAAACCAAACAATACATCCGTCAATTTTTAGAACACACATTATCAGTAAATATATTTCAACGCAAAAAAATAATGATACGATCTTGTAGCTACTTTACCTTGTAATCGTTTTAAAATTATTAATTACATTGTAAAATTTAAATTATTTATCATTTAGTTATTTGCTCCCTCTTTCATTCCTCGTTATTCCAAGATTCGCGCATGGTCCTGTCCCTGGCAAAAGAGATTAAATTCTCTTGCCTAAATTACGGACCGACGGACGCACGTCACGCAGTCGAAGTCATAGCGTCTTTTTCAAGACGTTGACTCGCACTCGTAGCTCTGCACAGTGTGTCCGACTCGTAGGAACGCCTCAGCGCGGCCACCTGCGAGAGGGGTTTGGAGCGTCCTTTCAAGCCTCATCCATTTTTTTTTTAAAAAAATATTCACCTCGGGCTGGACGTAACAATCGAATACAGAAAAATATTTTGCACCACCCAGCTGATCAAGTATTTCTGTTATGTTTGGAAGTGGATACGCGTCACTTATTGTCTTATCATTTAGGTCACGGAAATCTAACACCATTCTCCATCTCTTGTTTTCTTTCGAGTCCGACTTCTTAGGGACTATCCACACAGGCGTAAGGTGATTTTGGTGGTTTAATTATATTTTGTTCTATAATAATTCATTTACTTGTCTGTTAATTTCATCTTTATGAATTACTGGAAATCTGTATTGCTTAGTGTTTATTGGAATCTTATTTACTGTTGGAATTCGATGTTTTAAAACATTTGTATGATTAAGACTTTCACTGGGCAAATGAAAACAATCAGCACTTTTCATCAGCATTAATCTTTCACGTTCACGCTCTTCATTATTTAAATGCTCAAGTCTTAATGCATCAATTATTTTATTCTTTCTTTCATTTTGATTTATAGGGAAACATGATCTTGAATTCGAGCTTGTATTAAGATTTTCATTTGAACTTGACTTTGAGTTTGAATTCGAGTTCGTCGAGTTTGAGATTTCTTTATCATTTGTTTCAAATTCACATATTTCAATTGTGGGATTTAATACCCTTTCTTCTTCTTCTTCATTTGTATTTATTACTTGTAAATAAGCTTTGCCGTCTTTAACTGTAACTAAAGCATCACCTAAGTAGATATCGTCTGTTACAATTAATCGTGGGACATATCCTTCTTTTAATTCTGAATTCGCGACTCGAATATGCATTTGTGAATAGATCTAGCAGGAATTGTAAATTCTTCTTCTCGTTCTTCTTTTAATGCAAAAGGTATAATAATACCGTTCCATTCTAATTGATTTTCTTGGTAATTAACATTTACTTGAAATTGTTTGAAGAAGTCTGAACCCAGAATCCCATGTTGTGGTATTGGAAAATCATCTTCCACCAAATGAAAAGAAATTGGACATCCTAAGATATCTATCAGTGCCAGCCCTAAGGTGGTCACGTGATGCATTGTAATTCCACTTAGTTTCAAAATTTCATTCCTGTCCACGAAAGTATCTGATGTTATAATACTTCTTTTAATTATATTCGGCCCTGATCCACTATCTACAAGGAAATTTAGAGTTTCTTTAAAATTTAAGCTTTCTAATTTCACTATTGGTACTTCCTCAATATAGGTTAAATTTATTGTTCTGCATTTGATTCCATTTGAGCGTTGATTTTTCATGCGGGGCGGACATTGGTTTTTCCCGGGGCTGCCCCGTTCATCTCGGGAATCTGCCTTTTCCCTGAGCTTGTAAATTTTGTCTAAAATTATTTCCATTGTTGTTATTTCGATTGTTGTTCAAATTATTATTATAGCTATTATTACGAGTGCCGTTGTTATTATTATTATTATTATTATTATTATTATTATTATTATTAAAAATTCTTTTCCGACATTCCTCAAGTGTGCCCTAATTTTTTACAATATCTGCAAGTTATCGAATTTTGATTATTCCAACTTGATTGAAATCGTGGAAGTGGGGGTTGTACTCGATTGTTGTTTTTATTATAATTATTGTTATTTAAATAATTATTATTCTTTCGTGTATTTTGGGAAAATTCCAATCTATTTTGATTTTGATTTTTATTAATCAACCAACAACGATCAGCTGTATGACCTACTTTTCGACAAAATTGGCATGTTATTATTTCAGCTTCAATGCGACGGGTCGAAGCTCGTCTTTCAGCCGGCGCGTTCTCTGCACACGTCTTATCATGTTTACAGTTTCTAATTCTTTCTCCGCGTCAATTGCCCGTGCCTCTACTTCTTCAAATGTTCCTTCTTTTGATATTATTATTTCTCTATTTAATCCGCGTAAGAAGCTTGTTTTTAAATGTTTCTCAATTGAATTTCGAAATTCCAAACTTAATATTCCGGTTTCTCTTTTTTGTGCAAGAATTCGCTTTCCTAATTCCCTAACTCGATTTGCATATGCTGCGACCTTCTCCCTCTTTTGACGACGTCCCTCTTTTGATATAGATAAGCTAATCATCCTTGCGCTTCATAAACCGTTTCTCGCGGCCCGTATTTTGCTCTCAAAAATTCAATTAGTTCTTGCATGTTTTCAAAGATTTTTCCCAATATTGATCTGTGAGCATCCCCTTTTAATTTATTACGTATTGCCCGAACTAGAATTACTTCTTGCGTGGGTGCGACCATACTTAATGCTTCTTCGCAACCCTCGACGAAGTAAACAAACGGAATATTTTCTCCATCGAAATTAGACACCGCTTCTAACGCGTCTCTGATCGAAAATTGTAAAAAGTTACTTATCATTCTTTCCGATGATAAATTAATGGCTTGACTTTGTTGCTGTTGCTGAAGCTGTTGTATCATTCGTTGTTGCTCCCCAATTAATCTCCGTAATTCATTCATGTCTGTCTCCCCTGAGTTTTCCATGGTGTTTCTTGATGTTGTTTGACCAGATCCCTTCATGTTCTTTAATTTATTATTTTTATTTATTATTTTTTTTTTGTGTTCACTTTTTCACTCTCCACTATTGTTTCTCTCCACAAACCGTTTTAGCATCCCACCGCTGTCACCAAAAAATATATGTTACGTCCTGATTGTCCGTTTTTAGGTTAATACATTTAAGTATTTTACCCTGGGATTGGACCGGTTTGTGAATTAATCAATCCCGAATAGGAAATGAATTTTATAAATTTTGTATCGGGGATCCTTCTTATTAATTTGATTATAATTTGGATAATTTACCTCGAAATCAATTTTTCTTAATTTATATTTAGGAATTTGCTTAATTTTAGTTTTAGTTTGTCTTTCCAAATTTTTAAATTTTAGGAACAATGAGAAGGGATTTAAAATTATCGTTTGATTTAATTGAAATCTTAATCTTTTAATTTGAACTTTGCGCCCTCCTCTTTTGGGCATGAATACGTTTGAAAATAATTATTTATTATTAAGATTCTAAATTCAAATTATTCAGTCGCAACACCATTGGCTGCGACTAAATGGTACGCTACGCTATTGTTAGCGACCGGTTTTGGATTTAGAATTATGATCTTGATTTTAATTAAGAAGAATTTAAGATTTCAGTTTTCCCAATTATTTTAGTTTAAAATTATCTTTATTTAATCGAGAAGGCTTTTAAATTCTCCTAAGAGAAATATTACAGAAATTGATTATAAATTTAAGAATTTAACCTTAAGGTTGATCACGCGCCACTGACTAATGTCATCGCCTAGTTAGTACCGAAGAAAGGTCGCGGTCGCTTTTTCCGCACACATATTTATAGGTGGAAATGGTCAGAATCCCCGCGCGAGCTTCTCATCACTTCCTTCTTTCAAATCCATAATTAAGAGGGGGAAGATTCTTTCTCAGAGGTGTCATCTGAATCTTCGTTGGTAACAATCGAAGCCTGGTACCGACAAGAATTCAATCAATAAATCAATAAATCAATATTTTATCATATTACGCGCATTCCTTCATTTAAAATTATAAGATGTAGATAGCCGTTACAATATTGTTACGTCCGCGGCGGTCTCTATCCACGCACTCTTTCGCGTCACTGCGTACATACACAATCCGAAGGAACTAAGCTCGGCAAAGAACATTTCTTTACAAAACACGAAGGCTTTATTAAAATCGGAACAACTACAGAAATTCAGCGGACGTCCGTACGCAAGTCACCGCGTAAAACAACCATATAAACAAACACTCCGTTGCCTCCGAAGAGCGCTTCGCTTTTTCTCCATACAGCAACTCGAATTCACTCGGCCGCTGAAGACTCGCGCGGGCATAACAATATAATTCAAAGTTTTCATTTTCTTCTATTTCTTTTTCCTCGGTTTCTTCCAACATTTTAGAAATTTTTTTCTGCACGTTTGGAGTCATTGGGATTTAAAAGGGTTTTATTAATCATTTTACATTCGGCTTCTTCGAGGTTTACAGGATTTCTGGATAATGCATCGGCGTTTACGTTTGTTTTTCCAGCCTTCTATACAACATAATCGAATTTCAATTTCCAGTGAAGTATTCTCACATTTGCATTTTGTGCGTTTTTGAACCATAATAAAGGTTTATGATCAGTGACTAAGGTGAATTTATGACCATAAAGGTATAGTCGAAAATGTTTAACATAATAGTCTATTGCTTCCTTTTCGTAAGTGTCGTACTGTAATTCATTATCCGTTAAGGTTCGCGATACATATGCGATTAAGTGATCTTTATTTATCTTTTCTTGCAATAGGATTCCTCCTACAACTATCCCGTCGGTTGTTAAAATAAATGGTTTTGAAAAATCAGGTTATTGTAATATAGATTCTTCACATAATTTTTGTTTTAGGAGTTCAAATGAATCTTCTTGTAATGTTCACTCAAACCGCACTTCGCTTTTCAATAAATTAGTGAGAGGTTTAGCTACTTTCGAAAAGTTAGGAATAAATCTTCTATAATATCCAATTAGTCCCAGAAGTTTTTAATATTTTTCGGCATTTTAAGTCTAGGAAATAATCGCACGGTTTCTAATTTTTTAGGGTCAGGTTTAATCCTGTCTTTGCTGATTACGTGCCTCAAATATGTTACTTCGGATTTTAAAAATTCACATTTATCTGGCTGTAATTTCAAGTTTGCTTTGCGCAATCTGCTTATTAAATTATTATATTTCCTTTCGTGCTCTTCTAGTGAGGAAGCATATATAACGATGTCATTCATATAAACAAATAATTCTTTTCCTTGCAATGGTTAACACTAGCTCCATTAAGCTTCATTGGGGTAACATGCGTTTTTTAGATCGAATGGCAATTCTGTCGAATTCGTAATGTCCAAAAGGGGTTGTAAAGGTTGTTTTGTGATTATCTGAAGCATTCATTTTTATTTGGTGAAATCCGGAGGCTAAATCGCATACTGAAAAATATCGAACTCGTCCTAATTGTTCTATGACATCCACAATATTCGGTAAAGAATAAGCATTTCCAATGGTCTTCTCATACAATGCTCGGAAATCCAAAACCATTCTCCAACGTTTATTTTCCTTTGAATCTTCTTTCTTGAGCACTATCATATAGGTATTATACGGGGACTGCGACGGCTTTACAATGCCGCCTGCTAACAGTTCTTCTACCTGTCTATTTATTTCATCTTTATGGGTCTGTGGTAATCTGTATTGTCGGGTATTTATTGGTCGATCATTTGTGGTCAACCGATATTTGGTATTGCAGCACATATGTACGGTTAGTTTTTCGTCGAGTATATGGAACCTGTCCTGACTGTTTCTTATGAAATTTTTTATGTTTTTTTTCTTTGTTCGTTTGATCTAAGCGTAATAACTTTATTATTTCGGTGAATCGATCTTTTATTGTTTCCTTTAATATCACTAAGCATTTTCGAAAACTATCAGTCATGGCAGCATGTTGCAACTCGTGTAAGAATTTCCTTTTATCCTTCAACTTTCGTTTGCGCATAAATTTGTCTAACATTTTTCTTGTGACTGGTCTTGTTTTAATGTAAAAACTCTGAAAAACGGTTTCTTATTTCTTATTTTAAATTTGTAATTATTTGTTTTATTCGAATTGTTTAAATTCTTTTTCTCTAAGCTCTTTGATATTAATTTGAGAGGTTTCTATCTTTTTATTTATTTCTTTCGAGGACATCCTAATTATCAAGAATTTAATATTTTTTAATCAAGATGAGGAGTACTTATTTTTAATCTCCTCTGGACAGGATTATGTCGAATTACGTAATGAGGTTTGGTAACTTTCCTCTTTGCAACCGACGGAGCTAAAATATGCTAAAGGAGTGCGGGAACTTTTCTCTGCAGTTCCAGAATTATTTTTTGAGGCGTGTTGATAATTTTCACTCTCAAAATTTTCAAGATTATTTAAATTTTTGGCCGAGGTTTGGTATCTTCTTTCTCCAAAGACCTTGGAATGGATTGATATCTCAGCAGAGATTTGATAACTTCCCTGTCGCTGAGTATCTAGATTTAGAATTTCATATTTATTTTCTCTTATTTTAGCTTCATTTTTATTTTTAATTTTTGATTTTTTAATTAATTTCGTTGTTTGAGTTTTTTCCAAGTTCTTTATGATCTTTGTGTAAAATTTCATCTTCCTTTATATTTATTTTTTTATTTTCATTCTCGTTAATTTTTTTATTATCTTTTATATTTATAATTTTAATTGTCTAATTCTTCTTTTCATTTTATATAACCGTTATTTGGGAATTCTTCGTTAAAGTTAGTATCAATAAATTTCGATTTTTCCTAAATATAGATTCGTTTGTAAATTAATCGATTCTCCTTGATTATTCGGTGTCTTCATTCCAGTTTCATGGGTTTCAAACATTTCATTCAATGGTTTTAGATTTATGGTTGGCACTCGGATTTCTACTTTCTTGTCCAGAGTGCTTATGATGTTTAAATATGCCTTTCCTGAGACATTCTCCAACTGTATCACTCAGTATCAACTGTATCATAAATTGCGTGGACTATTTTCAATCTTGGTATATATCCTATTTTAATATCGGGGTTGCTCACTCTTATATAAAATAATGATTCTGACCTTGGTGGTGCCACGATAGTTTCTAGTGAGAGAAATGGTACATTAATTCCAGATACATTTACGTATTCTTGCGCGTGATCAATTTTCGGCAATGTTTGTTTAAAGAAATCGTCACCTAATATACCGGATTGCGAAATTGGAAAATCTTCCGATACTATATGAAAATTTACCGGTTTATCGAAAAGAGTTAAAATAATTTCTCCGAGTGTATAAACAGGATAATTATTTATGCTATTGTTACGTCCGAGGGATTTCACGAATTCTTCTCTTTCGAGAAGAAAAATAACGGCTGCTAATCGGGAAACGAAATGCCTCGAATGATCTAGAAAGATCCTAAACAAATATACAAAAATTCCTTTCGAGACACGTTTCGCGATCAAAAAATAATTCTTTGTGAAAGACAGCTTTGTCGGCTCCAAAAGATTTATAACATACTAATAAAATTCGAAATATTAACAAAATCAAATTCTGGACGGATGAGAAACACGTCAGATCGTTCAAGGGCGACACTCCGCAAACTGGTGAGGAAACTAAGGAAATGTCAATCAAGAAGAAACGATTAGCGGTCGTTTGCAGGCACATCAATGAATAATTGAGGGGGTGGGAATGGCGGATGAAATTTTCACTAACTAATTCCGTCATTAGGAAATCCGGAAACATAAAAACAATCACAATCCACAGAATATTGCTCCCCTCCTTCCTCTATACTCGTAATTTTTCTAAACTATCATTCGACAGTCAACGCGGAAATTCATCACGCTCTTAGATATTCCCACCCTTCCGGAACCCTTTATAAACCGCAACTTGGAGCGGATCCCTTTCTCTTCTCTTCGCTTCATACCTTCACGGACGGGACCATTCGAAGCTATTGAAATATTCCAGTTAGAATCTGTGCGCGAAACTTTATTTTCCGTATGATTCACGATCCAGCTAAGCCACCTTAACTCTCGTCAACCACCTGCAGCCCGCCATAACAAAAATAAGTCCGTCTTTATCATTCTTTTCCACAGTTGTCTAGTTGTTTGGTTCGCAACTTAAATCTTAACTTAATTGTTTCCTTAAATCACTCCCCACATTTCAAACTGGCAAGCCGCCGTCTAACTTGGTGAAGCTGCTCTATCACGATTTCTCAATTACCTCTCTCAAATTCATTCAAGATCTCTAACTTAACTCTTACACTTATCATAGTGAACCAAACGAAAGTAACGGCCATCCCGAATAAATAAACGAAGCGGGCATTGCGACATCGTTAGGAGAAACAAAACAAGCGGATTCGTCGCGAAACTGAACACGCCGGGGAACTCGCGAAGCGGTTAATCAAGATAGAATCAAGATTCGTGAATATTTCTTTACAAGACTACGCCACCGCCCTCCGCTCCGCGGCAAAATTCGAGAATCAGTGCACTTCAAAGAACTTCGATGTGGAGAAGTTCTACCAGCTCGTCTGCCAATTTCCTTGCTCTCCTACTCATCCATCACCGGGAGTTTTTTTACATAAAAAGAAAATTTAAGCCCGACAACCAATTTTGGGAACAAATCTTGAAACATCAACTTATGATACTATTCCAATATACATTTCCCGTGAACCCTCTTCCCTATCTCGTGAAAGCTTTTCGCAGCGCTCACTCTAATCCTTCGCCACACCTTCAACCCGATTCCGTTGACATGCTCGCCATAACCAGCTTTTTGCCTCCCTTTAGAGCAATTGGGAATTTAGAGACCGGATTTTTCGACTATATAAGTTTTTGCAAATGAAAGTTTTGTATCGGAGTTTCGATACAAAGTATCGAAACTCCGATACAAAACTTTTATCGATACAAAGCCCTAAAGTGGTATATGAAATTAGTTGTAATGAATGCGACGCTACTTATGTAGGCCAAACTAAAAGACAGCTAAAAACAAGAATTAATGAACATTTCCGGGATATTAAAAAAGGTAATAATTCCCCTTCGGTTATTTCAATTCATAGAACAGAATCGAATCATGATTTTAATTGGGATAATATTAAAATTTTAGACAAAGAACCGTCCTGGAATAAAAGAATTATTTCGGAAATAATTTATATCAAAAAACAGACACATGGTTCAAATAAATAAAATGATACGGATCTTTTGCCTGATTGCTACCTTCCTATCTTCAATTTACCTTCTTCCCCTAATAAGAATCCCTCCTCCCAATATATTATAACATCCTCTCCTAATCATGTTACTTAGTTTTTATTTTGTACACGGTCGATCTTTGTCTTATTCCCTCACAGAGTTCCGTCTGTCACAGACATATATTGTGACGAAACAGTATTGTAATTTCCGACATTTTCAATTTGCAATATTAACGATCTCCAAGATAGTGTAATTGTTTGTCATAATTATTCATTTTAATTATCACATCTCCTTGTATTATTGTATGTTTATTACCATTCTTGTTCAATTATTTTCTTGACTTTGGTCAACTTTCACAATTTATTATTTTTCATTTGCTTATTCAGGACCAACAATCGTTTTTTTAATTATAACTTCTTCTATAACTTCATCTTATTGTATTTCGATTTGATATCGTTTATCTGGAAATTTGTCACGATACAGTGAGGTTTCCGATACAATATCGACTTCAGTGTCAATTTGGAGTACCACGAGGCAGAAGTCTTGTTTTTGCGACACTGAATTTATCATTGATTACTCCGCCTAATAATGTTATAAATCCGCATACAACTTTACTTTGTAATTATGACTTTAATTTTATTTATACTTTTATTATACTTTTATTATTTATTATGACTTTTATTTTATTTATAATTTTATCAACGGATTATATCTTTTTTATGAAATATTTGCTTAGCTTTCTTTATATATTAACATATATTAAAATTATCATTATTTATTTTTATATATTTTCAAGTCTTATTTTTATTAATTTTAATTTATCACACTGAAGATGACCTAATATAAGATCGAAACGGCGTATGTTTATTAATTATTTATGTATTGACTATTTTCTACTAATAAGAAACACTATTTGCATGAATATACAGTTTTCGCTTATGCTCCTTATCATTTACTTCTAATATTTGTTTCCCCAAAAGCTTTACTCTGTTAGTATAGGTTATGACATCCTCGTGACTCTTTTAATAAATGCAACCTAACTCTCCCTTTGATATACATTCTTCATGGATCCATAAGATCTGTTTTAAGTATTGTTGTGGCCGAGCGATGATCCGTTTTTTGACGCCCGAGTAATGTTGAGAAAATCGTTCCTTGCCAACGCACCGTTGTTTATGTATTATTGATTTATTGATTGTGAGATTCGTGCGAGACGGTTTTAAGAGGTGACGCGCAAGCGAATTACGAGCGCGAAATTATATCACGAACAGTGTAATTAATTGTGCTCATTAAAGTTCTTTCTTTATAAACGATCTCTATTTATTTACGCGTGAGTGAGAGTTATGCGAGTGATCGCCGCGGAAGCGCGACAATATTTTATTAGTTGAGCCACGCTATTAAAGCTCTGGTCTTGTATTGTGCTTCGCCAATTATTCGAGTTCTGATTATCTTAGTAAATTGCGGTTCCGCTTCGTCCGGTAACATGGCCTTAGCTTTCTCGCATCCCTCAATAAAAAAAGATAACGGAATATTCGTGCCATCAAAGTGAAACACAGCCTCAACGATACATATCAAAATAGCGAAAGGATTATTCTGCGACATTATTAGACTACCATTTTGGGTTTGCTTAGCGTCGGCGCTGCGTCTTCAAGATCGTCCGAGTCAGACTCCGGTGACTCCAAAACAGTTTCGTATTTCTCCTCAGTAATTACACTATCTTCAGGAAAATGCACGTAACGGAGTGTAGTTTTCAGAGTTCTGACGGGAGTCAAGATAGAAAGAGGAACTGAGCTCTTTAATTTAAATTTTTATTTATTATGAGAAATCTATAGCGCATTTATATTGATTGATTACTTCGATTTTATCCAATTTAGAACTCGTCGTACTCATCCCCGTTCAAAAAGATCTCAATTTGCATACCGAACGAGCCTCCAATTTTACTAATTCTGTTACGTACAATCCAAATGAAATTAAGAAATTAGAGATAAACGTGGAATGAATGGGCTCAGAAAGATGTCACAACTGCTCTCTCAAAGGTCAAACGTAAACCCTCGAGTCGAAAACGTACCGCATATGTCTAGGTTGGGTCAATGTTGAAAAATGCTATAACGCCGTTGCGTAGACGTATGTACTGTCGTCGTTTTTTAATCAAGAAATTCAATTCTTTTAACCAGAGAAAGATCTTGCGATCTCGGTGATGCGGGGAGTGAACGGTCGAAGAAAGGGAGGTTAAAATAAACAAATAAATTTAATACTTAACTTATATTTAATTAATTGGTTTGAATATAAGATTACAGTAATAAAATGAAATGAAATAAAAATACAAATGAAAATGAAGATAAATCACAATAAGAATGAGGAAATGATACTTACTATCATTATCTATCACTATTAGGTCACAATTATAAGAATGAGATGACGGCCGAGAATGCTTAATGGCATAACGAGTATGGCGCTCAGTGATTAATCAAATGTAGAGTAGCGTTGTGATGGGTTTCGCGAATGTTATATAGGTAAATCGTCAGGCATGACAGTTCGGGATAAGTCTCTTAAAATATTTAGGACCGAATATTACAATAATAATAATAATAATAATAATAATAATAATAATAAGAAGAAGAAGAAGAAGAAGAAGAAGAAGAAGAAGAAGAAGAAGAAGAAGAAGAAGAAGAAGAAGAAGAAGAAGGAATATACATTAATAAACAAACAAAATGTGAGTATGGTTGTCCGTAAAAATAAAAAGAGGAAACTCAACATGGGAAAGAAAAGGAGGTGATAATCCGGGAAAGTGTTATTGAGTGACAAAGCCACAATGAAACAGTAATAATATTAATAATGATCATAATAAAAATAATAAAGGATACATACGATTTATTGGGAATCATAATAAAAATAATAAAGGATACATACGATTTATTGGAAACATATGATTATAACTACCAGATTTACAATGCAAGATGAAACCTTGGGATGAGCGGTCTCAAGATATTTGAAAAAATCGGCAGAGCGCTTCAAAGCTGCAACGGCCTAGACGACAGTAAGTTGTGGCACAAATCACACGAAATTAGTCACGCGAAACAAGAGGATGCGAAATAAATTACTTAATAATCGGAAATTAATTAATAATCGAATTTTGTATCGGATTAAATTTAAGAAACTTAATAAATAAATAACCGTAGTTGGTGAAACAAATATCGAAATAATGAACCAAAAAGAAAATGGTAACTTAAGTTATTTCAAAAAACGATCTACTTGACCCGACACGGTCGGAACAAGAAGAGAGCGAAGGGTAACATCCCTTCGAGAATATATCATGATCGGAGTTGTCGCAGAAGTGGGCCTTCAGTTCCATAATTAAGAGATTCTTTCAGTTTTTCAACGAATAGAGATTAGTGGTTTGTTAGGGATGTGGGGGAGTTAAGCCTATCCTGCCGACTCCAGAAAAACGAATGTTATTGATAAGGAGAAGGTTTTAAGAAGGATAGTGAGGTTGAAGGCCTGAGCCTTCCCGAGTGGGCATAATAGCCTTAAATCTAATGCATTAAATAGGTGGGAGTTGGAAACAATGTGTCGCTGTGATGACGGTCCCATGGTTTACTCTTGGCAATTTTTATGACTCTCCGTCGTCGCCAGTACTAAATATCTTCTTTCGTTTCAAAAAAGGTTCACATATATCTGTCAATTATTATTTATTAGTCCAGTCACGGTGTTATCAAGCTTTATTATTTATTATTCGTTTCGTAAATGCAGCTCTCATAATTTGTGGTCCTGATGTTTAGCATACTGTCATCTGAATTTTGGGCAAAAGTTCTTGATAATTATCAATCAGCAAAGGATATTAACGAAACTAGGGAAAATGCTATATTGACCACAGTCCCAATTGACCACGTTGCGATTGGCCACGTTGCGACTGACCATGTTGATATTGACCACGTTGTAATTAACTAGCGTCCTGATTGACTACCGTCCCGATTGACCATCGTCCCGATTGCCCACCGTCCCGATTGCCCACTGTCCCGATTGACCACCGTCTCGATTGCTCACCGTCCCGATTGACCACCATCCCGATTGACCACCGTCTTGATTGACCACGGTCCCGATTGACCACCGTTCCGATTGGCTATCGTCCTGATTGACCACCGTCCTGATTGATCACCATCCCGATCAATCGGGACGGAGATCAATTGCAACATGGTCAATGTTAACGTGGTCAATCGCAACGTGGCCAATCGCAACGATCAATTGAGACTGTGGTCAATATTAATGTCAAACGGGACTGTTTAGGATTAGGATAATTCAAATCGAAATTGCCGTAAATTCCTTATATTTGTCTCGCGGATCGTTACACGTTCTAGCTGAATGTACATCACGCGTATCTGGCATGGGGTACACGCGGACCCACACGCGGGTAAACACATGCTTCCTGGAATTCGCGACGTGGCGCACCTCTATGAAATTAGGACGAGTTAACATTGTTCATCGCGCACAACTTATGTTCGCTTCTTGCTCCCGATTGACATGGATTGCTAGATAGTTCGATAGCGTTTTCCATTCCGGCATCGCCTTTTACCGTCATCTCGTATTCCGAACAAAATTAGTGATTGTTGCCGCATTTGCCATGAGAAGTGGAGTGATCTCGTGTAAAGTGTATACGAAAGTCGACCAAGAACTTGAAGCGATCTCGTAAGAAGGTTTCTGTTGCCGTGTTCTCGAAGATCTTCATTGATTAACGCGAGAAAATTTCCGATGTGTCGTGCGCGAACCGCTCTGTATTTCGACTGCTGAAGATAACAACAGCCATACCGCTCTCCTCGACCATTAATTGTATGCGTGGTGAATAAACCATATTTTTATAAAATAATGGAATTCAATCTACCTTCCCGCCTTGGTACACAGCTCCTTCATATAAGACGGAACTAGCCACCCACGAACAAGGACGTTCCCTTATTTTATTAAAGTACTCACGGATCATTACAAACCTGCATCAAAAGCAATTGCAGAAACATATTTTTTTAATCCCTATCAACATACAATTTGTTCCAGGTGGATATTCAGTATTATGTTTGACATATCATGGTGTCCTGAGCGCAGTGAGACAACTGTCGCACTTCTAAATGTTCATTGTATTATGTGACAGATAATAAATCTAATGGAAGTTTCTTTGGTCTGCGCACTGCGAGTCTGGAGAGCATGATCTGTTTTGTCAATGTGTTAGGGTGTTTTAATATTCTTGTATGCTTTGATCTTAATTGCTATCTCTTCCTTTACCATAGATAAGTTCAGATCGCGATGTAACTTTCGAATGTGAGATTTCGACAGCCTTAAGTAATTCTCATCCTTTAGAAAGGGACTGGTAAGGCGGGATTCCCAATGGATATGCTTTACGTTGAAGTCACCTCCAGCTGTGAATTGGTTCCCCAGGATCTTTAGAAAGGAGTTAAAGTGTTCCTCCTTGATCTTATCGGAGGACAGCCGCCACAGTGATAGGGTCTGACCAATCTTCCACAGCTATGTTGGTGGATTATATATACTTCTTTTGATAGGGAGAGATCTGGTAGTATTTTATATTGCTTTTGATTAGTATAGCTGTGCGTGTGCTATTCTGTCAGTGTGTCGTGAGAAACACACATAATTTGAGATCTTGATATAACTTCTAGTAATGAAATGTGTTTCAGACAATACCATTATGTCATGTTATGAGTGTTGAAGAAAACTTTGAATTCCTCGACATGTGAGAGCCCATTCAGCCAAATTCAGACCCAGAATTATCATAAATTAATAATTATTAATCTATATTTTAAATAAACAATTCTTACAATAATATTAAATAAGCAACTCTTATAACATTTAATTAATATTTGATTCATAGTTTTCTGATGTTATATATGATATATCAGGTGTTATCGTTTTGGCATAACTTAAACAAATTATTGCAAATGTGAATCTGTTAACTGTTCGCGTAATTGCGATTTATTTAATTTTATAATAAAAAATAATTATTCACATGAATATGTAGAACATACTCATTATTTTTGCAGCACGAGCATGTAGTCGGGGAAAATTTTCTTGAGATATATATGAATAAAATTGTACGATGTCAGTCATTGTATAAAAACGATTTTTAAGAGCAGTATCACATTTTAAATCTATTAATTTTAATTATATATCTGCGAGAACAATATTAATATTAACAGTAAAAGGTATCATAAAAATAAATAAGTCTTCTTCTAGAACATGCATTTCCCTAAATCGACAATCGAATTCATTATGTAATAATTGAAGTGAATTTATATATTCTTTATATTGCTTATCTTGAATGTGCAACAGATAATAAATTTGAAAAATACAACAACTGTCAAGATTGAAATTGATTGATTCATAAATTAAGTTTCATTTTAAAAGATCTAATTTGATCAGACATATGAATAATTAATTTATCTTTGCCTTGTAAAGAGTAATTTAATGTATTTAAATGATTAGCGATATCCGCAAGAAAGGCGAGATTGGCAATTCAGGAAGTGATAGTTCAGGCACAGACTTATCTTTCATTTTTAAAAATATAATTATTTCTTCACATAAATAGAAAGAAATGCTGAAGAGTTTTACCTCGACTAAGCCATTGTGTTTCGCAAAAATAGGAGATATCAGTATAATCTGACTCTAAAGAAGATAAAAATTCGCGAAATTGACGATTCAATCCAGTAGTTCTAATAAAATTTACAATTTTGATTACAATTTTCATTACTTCATCATACTTTAAAGATTTTGCACATGCCTCTTGCAATGCCTCTTGATGGATGATATAATGGATTGTATTTGTTATTTTGATTGTGCTAATTTAGACTTTAAATGTCCTACGAAGCCCATATTGTGTCCAATCATTGCTGCAGCACCATCAGTAGCAACTGAAGTTAATTTATCCCAAGATAGATTTATGTTTTCTATTGCTTCTTCAACACTAAACAATATATCTTCTCCAGTAGTACCTTTCAGAGATATTATATTTAAAAGTTCCTCAATAATAGAGAGGTTGCTATTCACACCACGAATAAAAATTGCCAATTGTGCAGTATCAACGATATCAGTACTCTCATCGAGAGCTAATGAAAAAGCAATAAAATTGTTTGCTTAGTACCAATTGTCGGTCGAGATCTTCAGCTAATTTTTCAATGCGACGTACTACAGTTCGAGAAGAGAGACTAATTGATTTAAATTTATTAATATCATTAAGATATATTGTTTCTGCGGCAATTTCTAAACATTGTTTGACAAATGGACCAATGCTAAATGGACATGATTTACGTGCAATAAGATGAGCAATTTTGTAACTGGCATACAATGCAGGCTTACCTAATTCCGATTCTTCTTCTTGTATTAGAATAATATCTTTATTAAATGTAATGTACCTGATAAAAAATTTCTTATGTAAAAAACATGTATATATATATATATATATATATATATATATATATACATACATGTAATATGTATATATATATATACATACGTAAATGTACATAAAGTACATAACGTACATAATATATTTTTTACAGAAAATTAAGTTTGAAGGAATAAAAAAAAATTGCCCATATGTAATCATATATATTCTTTCAATCATAAATATACATGATTATATATAGGCGATGTTTTCTCATTTCTTCAAATTTCACTCGTTGTAAAAAAAAACAATGCAAAATTATTCATTCTTTTAATTATTTTTTATGTAAACTATTGAAAAAAGCCTTACGCGGCGAAGCTAGATCTTAGTGTTTATATATAATTCTAATTATAATATTTAAATTTCGATTAAACATCGATATTTCTTCTGCTAAATTGCGGACACTCGCAAAACACTCCCCAACTAATAGAATCCTCGATATTTCCTCGGTATTCTCGATATCTTTCTCACATGAAATGTGTACAACGAAAAATATTATCTCATACTAGGAATCGAACTTGGCATTCCCACTTTCCGGGCAGGCGACAAATTTTTTATGTCTTCTGATTATTATTATTATTTTTGTTGTCTTCTGATTATTATTATTATTATTATTTTTGTTATTAAATAAAAATTTTACAAAGGAAAGAAACTAATATGAACATATATACACATCTCGTGTATAATTATATATATGTATTTATACATGTTTATATGCATATATGTTCTTAGACGAAAAATTTTTTACCGGGTATAATTAAATATAATGAATTAAATTAAAACTGACTACAGTAAAAAACACATATTTTATATTATAATAGTATGTATATTATGAAAATTACTTTATTGTTGGGAACAGTTGATTTTAAATCGTGCAAAAGTTGAATTCGCTTCTACCTTGTCATAAGTAGCTCCATGTCTTGTGTTATAATGTCTTTCGACATTATATTTCTTTGAATTTATAATGGTTCCACAGATCAAACATTGCGCTTGATTACTATGCTTGATTATGAACCATTTTTCTTCCCATGAAGAACTATCAGAACTTGAACTTAAAGTTCTTTTCCTACTTTGGTTATCCATTACAAACGTTAAATTATAAGATCGCAAATGTGTCTGACTGTTCTAGATAAGAGACAATTTGATTATACTCCTGCTTAGTTATTATTTTTCTTTTATTTTGAGCATTTAACAGATTAATATTTAGCAGATGTTTATTTTGAAATTGTTAGATTGTTTTCTTCGCGGAAAAAGGACTATTCTTCTGGATTTAAAAATATAATTTTAAAGCGCTAAGTTCCGTTAAACGTAATATATGTATTCATAATTTTATGATGAATTGTATTGTAAGTTTATATTTTAATACATTGTTATTGTATTTATATTATTGTTTTATTTCTTTGTTATATTTAAATTTTCGTTAAATATATTTAAATGTATTAATTATACAATTTTTAATTTTTTTTAACACAAATTTTGACAACTTACAATAATTAAAAATAGAGATAAGCATTTTAATTAAAATTTTCCTATAATGAATCCTTATTATTATTAAGAGACAATCAACACATGCTAGGGCATATTTCTTTATTCGATTAATAAAAAAATTAACTAGATATAAGTTGAATTCATAAGAACTTATGCATTTTAAATCCTATATATGACAATATATTTTTGCATATTTCATCTTTAAACGGTTTAGCTAAACTATTATAAAAAAATTTTATGATGTTACAAAGATTCAAGTATTAATAGTTTAAGACTATACTATCATTCATATATACACGCAACGTTATTTTTGTAAATATGAAATGCGAAACTTTATCTCAAGATACTAAAAATATTAGATACGCTCCTGAGATGTGCATAACAGGCGGGCATTCGTAGGCGCCCGTGCCCATTTCAGCATTTTGCCGACCCCTACTCTAAGCCACCACCTATATATATGTCGATGCGATCAGTAATACAGGGTGATTCAGAACAACCTCGTGTCCTTGCAAGGACGTACTCCTGAATTAATTCTGAGACGATTTTTCCTCTACGAAAATTTTGTCCGACGCTTACATTTTAAATTATAAAAGAAAAAAGTTAGCGAATAACGAGACGCGTACGAAAAGTAGGCAGGGACGACACAACTCACCGTCCGACGCAAGCGACTACTGCAGGGCGTTTGCTGCGTCGACGTGTTTACCATACGAGATAGTATGCACCTATGCGATTTCTCACTTCCTTTCTCTCTCTCTCTCTCTCTCTCTCTCTCTCTCTCTCTCTCTTTCATTCACTTACCTTGTAGAGATCTCTGTGATATCTTTATACCGTTGTAGCTTGACGGATGAATTTCATCGTGGATGAACGATGCCCCATGTGACAGATTTACATACACATACACACACACACACACACACACACACACGCGCGCGCGCGCGCGCGCGCGCAGAGTAATAAGCCAGGAACTATTTTCTTTAATAAATTGTATCAACTTTCAGTCTTTCACTGACTTGATCTCACTTGATACTCACACACTTGATCGATAGAATGACTTATTTACGAATGAATGTATCAGTTTGTTATTATCAATTGCTATCGATTAATTATTTGGTGATTAAAAATGACTTGAAAGAAAGAAATACACATTACATGTAATCACAGTAATCTATCAGAAATTCTCTTTTATAAATTGTCAACATGTTCATGGATTTACTCACGCACTTGATCGATAAAATCATTTATGAACAAATCTATCGGGTCACTATTAATCACCACTGGTTAATTATCCCGCCAATTGAAAATTATTACAAAAAACGCGTTACATACACAACGCACGTAATCCGTCGCGGACTCTGCTCGATGACAACAATCAGACAGATTATGTTCTTAGTACAGTAAAGTGCAATTAATTCGCCAAGTGATAATAACGATGTAACTTATCGATCTAATGTAATGTAAATCAGATCGATAAGTCAGCCTATTATCATGATGCAGCGCGTTAATGACCAATAGCGAAATGCTTCGAACGCTTCGTAATACCAAATAATAATAGATAAGTTCGATAGATAATATTGGCAGGTGATGTCCACCTGTCGAACATAATTGATTTGATTTTTTGTTGATTTTTTTTTTTTAATAATTTGTGAACTGGAAGAGGATGTCCCTCGAAATAAAATATTTGGTTGCCCTGAAAAGGGCAGATAAATTATATAGAAGATTTCTTTTCTTTTCATAATAAATATTCGAAATGCCCGCCGTCCATTCTGATGCAAGCTCTCATGCGTTTCAGTAAATTTTCTTGGGTTTTTTTCCATAACTTCGTTGTCGATTAACCAAATGACATGGTGAAGTTTGTTATTTAGTTCTTCGATATTCTCGGGAAACTGTCTATAAATGATTTTCTTGCAGTATCCCCACAAAAAAAATCTAATGGATTGAAGTCTGGGAATCTTGCAGGCCAACGTATCAGTCCATACCGGCCCATCTAACGACCAGGAAATTGCTGATTTAAAAAGTCTGTGACTATTCTGGCGTTATGTGGACCAGCACTGTCCTGTTGAAATATAATTTTATTTCTGTTTAATAATGATATATATCTCTTCCAAAAAGTCCGGCAGATTTTCTGATAAAAATTCCAAATATGATGCGCTATTTAATCTTCCTGGAAGAATAACTGGACCCAATATTTTTATACCCATAATCCCAGCCCAGACGTTTAGTTTCCAACGAACTTGATAATTTCTGAGTCGTATCGCTCGAGGATTCTCGTCGTCCCACATATGCATATTATGCGAATTTAAAATTCCTTCTCGTGTGAACAGCGATTCATCGCTGAATATTATACGAGAAGGAAATTCTCGATCTTCGTCTACTCTTCTTAGGAAATTCTCGCAGAATCTCTTTCTCCGAGGATAGTCTTCTTGTCGCAAATGTTGCACGCGAGTATAATGATAGGCATGTAATTTTTCTTCTTTGAGTATTCTTTGAACGGTGAAATAAGATAATTCGTGCTCTCGAGCAATGTCTCGAATACTAGTTTCAGATTTCTTGCTCAACAGCACGAAAGATTGTTTCCACGTTTTGTAAATTTCTTGCAACACGATGTCTGCCAGTGTCCTTTCTTTTTGGTAACACGCTTCCGGTTTCATATAATCTTTGAGCCGCTTCAAGTATAACACTAGGTCTTGGATGTCTTGCTCGGTTTGGATATAATTCGACGTATCTTCTCGCAGCAATGTGATATTGCCCTTGACACTCGCCAAGTACCATCATCATGTCGTAATATTCTTCATTCATGTAAACTGCCATATCGTTCATGTTGTCAACGATGTTTTAATAATTAAAAGAGTGAGGTATCGATATTGTCCTGACAAGAACGTTCTAAAAATCGAAAGATTGTTGATATCGCCCTGACAAGGACGTTCTAATAGTCAAAGAATTATTGAGGAAGTATCGATGTCACTTTGATAAGAACATTTTAATAATCGGAGGATTGACTGAAATCTCGATGTCGTTCTGATAAGAACGTTTTAATAATCGGAGAATTGTTGATTAAAGTCTCGATGTCGCTCTGAGAATGTCCTACAGTCGACGGATTATTGATTGAAGTATCGATTGGTTCACCTTATTTATACGGTGTTTGTGGGGGATCGATGTCCCCTCTCCGCCTCCTCCGTCGAATGGGACGTTGAGATCCGCGCACCGCTATCGGCGACAGACCGCGACGTCCCATTCGACGGAGGAGGCGGAGAGGGGACATCGATCCCCCACAAACACCGTAT
>NW_028297149.1:28180-107949 GCF_055798465.1 Pogonomyrmex barbatus
GGGGATCGATGTCCCCTCTCCGCCTCCTCCGTCGAATGGGACGTTGAGATCCGCGCACCGCTATCGGCGACAGACCGCGACGTCCCATTCGACGGAGGAGGCGGAGAGGGGACATCGATCCCCCACAAACACCGTATAAATAAGGTGAACCAATCGATACTTCAATCAATAATCCGTCGACTGTAGGACATTCTCAGAGCGACATCGAGACTTTAATCAACAATTCTCCGATTATTAAAACGTTCTTATCAGAACGACATCGAGATTTCAGTCAATCCTCCGATTATTAAAATGTTCTTATCAAAGTGACATCGATACTTCCTCAATAATTCTTTGACTATTAGAACGTCCTTGTCAGGGCGATATCAACAATCTTTCGATTTTTAGAACGTTCTTGTCAGGACAATATCGATACCTCACTCTTTTAATTATTAAAACATCGTTGACAACATGAACGATATGGCAGTTTACATGAATGAAGAATATTACGACATGATGATGGTACTTGGCGAGTGTCAAGGGCAATATCACATTGCTGCGAGAAGATACGTCGAATTATATCCAAACCGAGCAAGACATCCAAGACCTAGTGTTATACTTGAAGCGGCTCAAAGATTATATGAAACCGGAAGCGTGTTACCAAAAAGAAAGGACACTGGCAGACATCGTGTTGCAAGAAATTTACAAAACGTGGAAACAATCTTTCGTGCTGTTGAGCAAGAAATCTGAAACTAGTATTCGAGACATTGCTCGAGAGCACGAATTATCTTATTTCACCGTTCAAAGAATACTCAAAGAAGAAAAATTACATGCCTATCATTATACTCGCGTGCAACATTTGCGACAAGAAGACTATCCTCGGAGAAAGAGATTCTGCGAGAATTTCCTAAGAAGAGTAGACGAAGATCGAGAATTTCCTTCTCGTATAATATTCAGCGATGAATCGCTGTTCACACGAGAAGGAATTTTAAATTCGCATAATATGCATATGTGGGACGACGAGAATCCTCGAGCGATACGACTCAGAAATTATCAAGTTCGTTGGAAACTAAACGTCTGGGCTGGGATTATGGGTATAAAAATATTGGGTCCAGTTATTCTTCCAGGAAGATTAAATAGCGCATCATATTTGGAATTTTTATCAGAAAATCTGCCGGACTTTTTGGAAGAGATATATATCATTATTAAACAGAAATAAAATTATATTTCAACAGGACAGTGCTGGTCCACATAACGCCAGAATAGTCACAGACTTTTTAAATCAGCAATTTCCTGGTCGTTAGATGGGCCGGTATGGACTGATACGTTGGCCTGCAAGATTCCCAGACTTCAATCCATTAGATTTTTTTTGTGGGGATACTGCAAGAAAATCATTTATAGACAGTTTCCCGAGAATATCGAAGAACTAAATAACAAACTTCACCATGTCATTTGGTTAATCGACAACGAAGTTATGGAAAAAAACCCAAGAAAATTTACTGAAACGCATGAGAGCTTGCATCAGAATGGACGGCGGGCATTTCGAATATTTATTATGAAAAGAAAAGAAATCTTCTATATAATTTATCTGCCCTTTTCAGGGCAACCAAATATTTTATTTCGAGGGACATCCTCTTCCAGTTCACAAATTATTAAAAAAAAAAAATCAACAAAAAATCAAATCAATTATGTTCGACAGGTGGACATCACCTGCCAATATTATCTATCGAACTTATCTATTATTATTTGGTATTACGAAGCGTTCGAAGCATTTCGCTATTGGTCATTAACGCGCTGCATCATGATAATAGGCTGACTTATCGATCTGATTTACATTACATTAGATCGATAAGTTACATCGTTATTATCACTTGGCGAATTAATTGCACTTTACTGTACTAAGAACATAATCTGTCTGATTGTTGTCATCGAGCAGAGTCCGCGACGGATTACGTGCGTTGTGTATGTAACGCGTTTTTTGTAATAATTTTCAATTGGCGGGATAATTAACCAGTGGTGATTAATAGTGACCCGATAGATTTGTTCATAAATGATTTTATCGATCAAGTGCGTGAGTAAATCCATGAACATGTTGACAATTTATAAAAGAGAATTTCTGATAGATTACTGTGATTACATGTAATGTGTATTTCTTTCTTTCAAGTCATTTTTAATCACCAAATAATTAATCGATAGCAATTGATAATAACAAACTGATACATTCATTCGTAAATAAGTCATTCTATCGATCAAGTGTGTGAGTATCAAGTGAGATCAAGTCAGTGAAAGACTGAAAGTTGATACAATTTATTAAAGAAAATAGTTCCTGGCTTATTACTCTGCGCGCGCGCGCGCGCGCGCGCGTGTGTGTGTGTGTGTGTGTGTGTGTGTATGTGTATGTAAATCTGTCACATGGGGCATCGTTCATCCACGATGAAATTCATCCGTCAAGCTACAACGGTATAAAGATATCACAGAGATCTCTACAAGGTAAGTGAATGAAAGAGAGAGAGAGAGAGAGAGAGAGAGAGAGAGAGAGAGAGAAAGGAAGTGAGAAATCGCATAGGTGCATACTATCTCGTATGGTAAACACGTCGACGCAGCAAACGCCCTGCAGTAGTCGCTTGCGTCGGACGGTGAGTTGTGTCGTCCCTGCCTACTTTTCGTACGCGTCTCGTTATTCGCTAACTTTTTTCTTTTATAATTTAAAATGTAAGCGTCGGACAAAATTTTCGTAGAGGAAAAATCGTCTCAGAATTAATTCAGGAGTACGTCCTTGCAAGGACACGAGGTTGTTCTGAATCACCCTGTATTACTGATCGCATCGACATATATATAGGTGGTGGCTTAGAGTAGGGGTCGGCAAAATGCTGAAATGGGCACGGGCGCCTACGAATGCCCGCCTGTTATGCACATCTCAGGAGCGTATCTAATATTTTTAGTATCTTGAGATAAAGTTTCGCATTTCATATTTACAAAAATAACGTTGCGTGTATATATGAATGATAGTATAGTCTTAAACTATTAATACTTGAATCTTTGTAACATCATAAAATTTTTTTATAATAGTTTAGCTAAACCGTTTAAAGATGAAATATGCAAAAATATATTGTCATATATAGGATTTAAAATGCATAAGTTCTTATGAATTCAACTTATATCTAGTTAATTTTTTTATTAATCGAATAAAGAAATATGCCCTAGCATGTGTTGATTGTCTCTTAATAATAATAAGGATTCATTATAGGAAAATTTTAATTAAAATGCTTATCTCTATTTTTAATTATTGTAAGTTGTCAAAATTTGTGTTAAAAAAAATTAAAAATTGTATAATTAATACATTTAAATATATTTAACGAAAATTTAAATATAACAAAGAAATAAAACAATAATATAAATACAATAACAATGTATTAAAATATAAACTTACAATACAATTCATCATAAAATTATGAATACATATATTACGTTTAACGGAACTTAGCGCTTTAAAATTATATTTTTAAATCCAGAAGAATAGTCCTTTTTCCGCGAAGAAAACAATCTAACAATTTCAAAATAAACATCTGCTAAATATTAATCTGTTAAATGCTCAAAATAAAAGAAAAATAATAACTAAGCAGGAGTATAATCAAATTGTCTCTTATCTAGAACAGTCAGACACATTTGCGATCTTATAATTTAACGTTTGTAATGGATAACCAAAGTAGGAAAAGAACTTTAAGTTCAAGTTCTGATAGTTCTTCATGGGAAGAAAAATGGTTCATAATCAAGCATAGTAATCAAGCGCAATGTTTGATCTGTGGAACCATTATAAATTCAAAGAAATATAATGTCGAAAGACATTATAACACAAGACATGGAGCTACTTATGACAAGGTAGAAGCGAATTCAACTTTTGCACGATTTAAAATCAACTGTTCCCAACAATAAAGTAATTTTCATAATATACATACTATTATAATATAAAATATGTGTTTTTTACTGTAGTCAGTTTTAATTTAATTCATTATATTTAATTATACCCGGTAAAAAATTTTTCGTCTAAGAACATATATGCATATAAACATGTATAAATACATATATATAATTATACACGAGATGTGTATATATGTTCATATTAGTTTCTTTCCTTTGTAAAATTTTTATTTAATAACAAAAATAATAATAATAATAATAATCAGAAGACAACAAAAATAATAATAATAATCAGAAGACATAAAAAATTTGTCGCCTGCCCGGAAAGTGGGAATGCCAAGTTCGATTCCTAGTATGAGATAATATTTTTCGTTGTACACATTTCATGTGAGAAAGATATCGAGAATACCGAGGAAATATCGAGGATTCTATTAGTTGGGGAGTGTTTTGCGAGTGTCCGCAATTTAGCAGAAGAAATATCGATGTTTAATCGAAATTTAAATATTATAATTAGAATTATATATAAACACTAAGATCTAGCTTCGCCGCGTAAGGCTTTTTTCAATAGTTTACATAAAAAATAATTAAAAGAATGAATAATTTTGCATTGTTTTTTTTTACAACGAGTGAAATTTGAAGAAATGAGAAAACATCGCCTATATATAATCATGTATATTTATGATTGAAAGAATATATATGATTACATATGGGCAATTTTTTTTTATTCCTTCAAACTTAATTTTCTGTAAAAAATATATTATGTACGTTATGTACTTTATGTACATTTACGTATGTATATATATATATACATATTACATGTATGTATATATATATATATATATATATATATATATATATATACATGTTTTTTACATAAGAAATTTTTTATCAGGTACATTACATTTAATAAAGATATTATTCTAATACAAGAAGAAGAATCGGAATTAGGTAAGCCTGCATTGTATGCCAGTTACAAAATTGCTCATCTTATTGCACGTAAATCATGTCCATTTAGCATTGGTCCATTTGTCAAACAATGTTTAGAAATTGCCGCAGAAACAATATATCTTAATGATATTAATAAATTTAAATCAATTAGTCTCTCTTCTCGAACTGTAGTACGTCGCATTGAAAAATTAGCTGAAGATCTCGACCGACAATTGGTACTAAGCAAACAATTTTATTGCTTTTTCATTAGCTCTCGATGAGAGTACTGATATCGTTGATACTGCACAATTGGCAATTTTTATTCGTGGTGTGAATAGCAACCTCTCTATTATTGAGGAACTTTTAAATATAATATCTCTGAAAGGTACTACTGGAGAAGATATATTGTTTAGTGTTGAAGAAGCAATAGAAAACATAAATCTATCTTGGGATAAATTAACTTCAGTTGCTACTGATGGTGCTGCAGCAATGATTGGACACAATATGGGCTTCGTAGGACATTTAAAGTCTAAATTAGCACAATCAAAATAACAAATACAATCCATTATATCATCCATCAAGAGGCATTGCAAGAGGCATGTGCAAAATCTTTAAAGTATGATGAAGTAATGAAAATTGTAATCAAAATTGTAAATTTTATTAGAACTACTGGATTGAATCGTCAATTTCGCGAATTTTTATCTTCTTTAGAGTCAGATTATACTGATATCTCCTATTTTTGCGAAACACAATGGCTTAGTCGAGGTAAAACTCTTCAGCATTTCTTTCTATTTATGTGAAGAAATAATTATATTTTTAAAAATGAAAGATAAGTCTGTGCCTGAACTATCACTTCCTGAATTGCCAATCTCGCCTTTCTTGCGGATATCGCTAATCATTTAAATACATTAAATTACTCTTTACAAGGCAAAGATAAATTAATTATTCATATGTCTGATCAAATTAGATCTTTTAAAATGAAACTTAATTTATGAATTAATCAATTTCAATCTTGACAGTTGTTGTATTTTTCAAATTTATTATCTGTTGCACATTCAAGATAAGCAATATAAAGAATATATAAATTCACTTCAATTATTACATAATGAATTCGATTGTCGATTTAGGGAAATGCATGTTCTAGAAGAAGACTTATTTATTTTTATGACACCTTTTACTGTTAATATTAATATTGTTCTCGCAGATATATAATTAAAATTAATAGATTTAAAATGTGATACTGCTCTTAAAAATCGTTTTTATACAATGACTGACATCGTACAATTTTATTCATATATATCTCAAGAAAGTTTTCCCCGACTACATGCTCGTGCTGCAAAAATAATGAGTATGTTCTACATATTCATGTGAATAATTATTTTTTATTATAAAATTAAATAAATCGCAATTACGCGAACAGTTAACAGATTCACATTTGCAATAATTTGTTTAAGTTATGCCAAAACGATAACACCTGATATATCATATATAATATCAGAAAACTATGAATCAAATATTAATTAAATGTTATAAGAGTTGCTTATTTAATATTATTGTAAGAATTGTTTATTTAAAATATAGATTAATAATTATTAATTTATGATAATTCTGGGTCTGAATTTGTGCAACACAATATTTTTTTATTTCTTGAACAGCACCTTCAACGAACAGACGTTCCTGCTATCCCTTTCCTTTTATTATTATTAAATTTATCAAATAAAATTAGTAATTTATGAAATATAAAAACGACGTATTTACACTTTTTCAATGTAATTTACTAAAGCAGTCTAAATATAAATTTGGTTTTTTTCACGCGTATCGCAAAACGTTACGACGTAAATTTATGTTACGTTTATTTATTTTTGTATTCTTATGTTAATGTATTGGCCGAATTTTGGAAAAAAATTGCAATAGAATAATCGCGTCGAGCGCGTCATATTTTGTTTATGTTCCATATGACCTAGTTCGCGCTCAACTCTCTGCGCCGGCCGAACGGAAAAGACAAGACAAAGACACCAAAGACACCAAAACTCTAGAGCCAACGTGTTAAGTCGTTATCATCTCAGCATTTTAATCTCAGCATTCTAATAAGAATTTCTGTCAAGATGAAACAAAACATGTTCCGGTTGCGAAAAAAAACAATTGAGGATAGATTACCCACATGAAGATGTTATTTGTTATCGTTGTAATAAATCTAATCACTTTGCACGTCGATCACAGCCTAAAAGTGAAAAAAATAAAAGGAAGCAAAAAATAAGTCAAATTAATAACAAGCAAGTATTACATAATAGTCCTATCATATTAGCGTTCACTTGAATGGAGTTTCAACAGAATTGGAATTAGATACCGCTTCAGGTATTAGCTTTATTACGTAAAGTATGAAAAAAGTTAGACTATCCAAACTTCATCCGAGTAACAGAAGTTTTAGAACGTACATCAGATAAAAAGTCAAATCAAAAGGAATGTTTCCTTATACCGTTGAATATAATCAAATAATTAATCAGATTCATGTCTCTGAAGGATCTTGTCTGATTGGCCGTGATCTGTTAAAAAAGATTCAAATGAACTGGACAGAAATTAAAAAACAATGTTTTCAGATATGCCGCACGAACAATAAATTGTCTCTAAACACATTGTTAAAAGAATACGATGATGTTTTTTATCAACCTGTTGGAACTATCCGAAGTTTCAAAGGCAAGTTAAAGCTCAAGGAAAATATTGATCCTCGTTTCTTTAAGTCACTTTTAATTCCATTTACGGTGCGACAAAGTAAATAAAAATAAAAAAAATGGAAAAATCTGATATTATTACTCGTATTGAAATATCAGAATGGACTTCGCCATTAATAATAGTAATGAAGCCTAATGTCAGTTAGCATCACTAGAGATTTTAAGCATACTATAAATAATCAGCTATACATTCAACAATATCCTCTGGGTAGATGAAATATTCGAGAAAATGGCAGGTGGTCAGATTTTTACGAAATTAGACGGTCCAAATGTATTCCATCAAGTGGAAATAGAAGAATCATGCAAGTATTTAGTCATAAATACTCATCGAGGCCTCTACATATGTAATATATTGCCTCAAGATATTGCATCTCACCAGCAATTTTTCAAGAGTTAATGGATCGAATGTTTAAAGGAATTCCGATGACAGGATCATTTGTAGACAACACAATTTCTACCGAAAGATGAAATTCCAACGTGAGAAAATGGAACTTTCGTCTATCAAGGAAGAAATGAATACACTCATGCAACAATTAGTCAAGTTCCTCGGACAAATCTTTTGTGCAGAAAGTATCTGTACAGATCTAGATAAATTGAAGTCAATTATGTCTATGAGAAAACTCAGAAATGTAAAGGAAGTGAAATCTTTTCTAGGTTTAATAAAACTTTTACAATAAATTTATCAATAACTTATCATATCTCTGTGAGTCGCTGAATAAATTAACACGTAATGATATTATTTGAAACTGGATCGATCAATGCAGGAGAGTTTTTAACAGGATCAAGAAATTTATTTCAAGCGATCCTGTTGTTGTGTTGGCTTACTATCAGCAGAACATTCTCACTGGCATGTGACGCGTTTTTTGTTGGAATTGGAGTAGTCTTATTTCATCAATATAAAAATGGAAGTGAAAGGCCAATTGCCTTTGCTTCTGAAACATTATTACCCGCTGAACGGAATTATTCTCAAATGGAGAAGGAAGCTGTAAGTATTATATTTTTGTAAAACGCTTCATTCAATATTTATATGGATGTCGCTTTATACTAGTTACGGATCATAACCCATTATTTGCAATATTTAGTCCAAACCGTGAGCTACCGTCTCTAGCGACAACACTGGGCCATATTCTTATTTGGATTTTTTGATATTGTATATCGCAACGCTGGGCCATATTCTTATCTGGATTTTTTGATATTGTATATCACAACACTTATCATCATAGTAATGCGGACGCATTATCACGTCTACCACTCAAAGATAACCAACTAGACACTAAAGTCAAAGAAGAAGTTAAAGCTGTCATAGCGAAACATCCGACTTCAAGTCTAGTAAAACTAGTCGCAATCCAATATTATCAAGTTTTATTCGTTTCATTCAGCCCAGTAAGCAGTCAGCTACCAGATAAACTAAAATCTTACTTTAATCATCGGGATGAATTGACAATAGAACAAGGAATCGTCATATGGGATATACGTCTCTGAGTCATTACGTCAGCAAGTCTTAGAACAATTGCTTGAGACTCATTCCGAAGTCGTTCGAATGAAGTCTTTAGCTAGAAGTCATGTATAGTGGCCAGGAATAGATGCAGATATTAATTTACTTACGAAATCGTATCATATGCCGTTAGCCATGATAATTCTGTTACAGCACTGCTTCACTTCTAGTCATTTCCGGAGAAACCATGGCAACGTCTACACATTGACCTGGCAGATTTTTTTTTAACAACATGTGGTTAATAATTGTATATGTTTATAGCAAATTGTTAGAAGTATATAAATTGGGAAAAGATACACCATCAGCTCATTTTATTCAGTGCATTCAAGAGAGTATCGCTGTAGTATTCTGAACACCATAGTTTCCGATAATAGTTAGGTCCCCAGTTTCAAAAGAATTTAAATAATTTTGTAAAAGAATCGATATTTGCCATATTAAGTCAAGTGCTTATGATCTTCGAAGTAATGAAGAAGTCGAACGATTTGTTCGAACGTTTAAAAATGGAACGAAATCCAGTCAAAATACATAAAAGGACAATTTAGAACTCTGCAACTTCTTATTTAATTATCGAATTACAGTCCATGCAACTATAAATGCTTCTCTGAAAAGACAACTGTCTTGGGGGAAACTTGGGAATTTTGATTAATTTTGAGAGAATTTTGATTAATGTTGAGGGAATTTTATTATATATTATTTTATATATTAATATTTTATATAAATTAAAATTTCTTCAATTTTTAATCAAATATTTCATGAAAAAAATTATAATTTTTCAATCAGTTTTATATAATATAGAAGAGATATATAATGAGAAGACAAAATATCGTCTTGATCTGCTCCATTCTGATGTAAATTCCATTATCAGGAATAAGCAAGAGAAGCAGCAACAACAATTCAATAAGAATGTTCCAATTCGTCGATTCAATGTTGGAGATAAAGTTTGGATCCAGGCGTTTGGAAAAAAATGATCCAAAATGGAGCTTTGGACCATTGTAAAATCTGTTGGTCCAATATCATATATCGTTCAAATAGATAGTCGCAGTCTATGAAACGACACATGGATCACATTATTTCGGCATTTATTCAAGAGTTGGAAAGTGACTCAGGCGAAATCATCATTAATCCAAAAGAGTTATCAAATTCACCGGAAAGACCAGAATTAGTTGAAGAACTAAATTCAGAATTCAGAAATCAAGGTCTAGTTCTAATATTGAAATAACAGAGAAATCTCAACGTCCTAAGCGTAACATTCGCTTTCCAGATCGTTTAGAATATAGAAGTTTCAAATAAGAGGGAAGGAATATAGTGATTGCATATGGCGATTGCGCTGTATACAGAAGCAAGTATCATCCCATTTAAGACATCGAGACGGAGAGAGGGGAGTCGCAAAGAAGGCTGGGATGAAGACGGGACGTACAAAAGTTCACTTAGAAAGAGTCACTTATGTTTTGTATTAGTTATTAAGAAATACATATGCCTATTTTATCCAATCTACATCATCGAGTGTAATTCATTTGACGTGAAACACAACATTTGGCTTAATGTCGGAAGCATAAACGCTGAAGATGTATAGTTCCTTTGCATGTCGAATCTAACTTGCAGGATTCTCGAATTTACATATATTATTTCACCTAAATGGTTGAAAATGCCTTTTAAGGAGCATCCCAATTCCTGCTGCTGCTGCTTGTTGTTTTTCTTTCGCACTGTATATAAAGACAAAATCATCTATTTGTATTGTTCTTTCTTCTTAATTTCGAAAAGACAGCATACATTTATATTTTTCTCTTTAATCTCCATAATAATTTCTTTATCATTTGCGTTCCATGATTTTATTCCATGTGAGGAAATAGTATTGGTCTTTTTCTTCTAATAGTATTGGTCGTCAACCACGTGCCACTATTCTTAGCAGACTTACAACGTAGCGATTCTATAGCAATTCGATAATCAAATATCTTAATATCGATTAAAATTCTTTTATTATCCTCCCCCCACCGGAAATATATATTGCGAAAAATATCACCTCATTCATGAATGGAACCTAGATTGCCTGTTCTTTGAACAAACATTTTATTCATTAGACTACTGAGACTTTGGTAACATCGCAATATTTTAGATAAATAATGACAAGAAACGTCTTTTTTAGGCGATATAAGAATAAACAATAGATATAAACTGAGTATCTATTAGTAAGCAAATAGAATCATAGCCAAATCCTCTTGGCAAGCAGGCTCTTGGTTGCTAAATTTCTATATATGAAATGGTTGGTAATAAAGTAGTGGATGGTAATAAAAAATTATTTGAATTTATTTTATATGTAGAAATTCATATAGAGAAATTTAGTAACCAAGATCCTGCTTGCTAAGGAATTGGCTATAATCCTACTTGTTTATTAACATACACTCGGCTTATATCTATGTATTTATTTTTATATTCATTTTATTCAAATTTTATACTCATTCATATTGAATCAATGTTAAATCAATATAAAAACATGAACATGTGTGTGTGTGTGTGTGTGTGTGTGTGTGTGTGTGTGTGTGCGCGCGCGCGCGCGCGCGCGCGTGCATGCGTACGCGTGTATACGTAATTAATAATATTGCAAAATGAATTAATATTTTAAAAATAAATATTACATAAAATTTTATTAATTTTGCTATAATATTTATTCCTTAAATATTAATTTATTATAAATATTGTTAATTATTAATATTGTTATAAATTATATATTATTATATATAATATATTTTATATTATATTAATATTATTATTTATTGTTAAATAATATATTATTAGAAGTAATATGTTATTTTCAAATAACAAATTGTCTTATCGATTATTTGTTACTTTTTTATTAAAAATATATACATGTTTATTTATGCTTACGTAACTAGTATTATCTGTATACAAAAATTATAAATGATAAAGCGTTATTGATTTTATATCTTATTTGTTATGCTCTGAATATAGTGTTTTCGGTGAACTCAGCGCTTTCTTCTTCTTCTTCTTATGGTAATTAGTTCCCGTACCTCGAACTAAAAAGCGGGAACGATACAGCCATATATCCAAAGAGAGAAAGATTGTATGAGTTTTTGTCGGAGTTGAATTGAGGATCGACTCAGGACTGTTCGAAGGGCGGGAGAGCACTATAATGGCAGAGACAACGAGCGGAGCACGCGCTAGACCGGATATCTCTCAGCGATGTGAGCGAGAATGAGGCAGGCGCGCCGGCGCGGGAAATTCAAAGGTGGAAATCACATGATTTAAGAAAGACTAAAAAAAGTTGCAAAGTTTTGGGGGAGGTTTGGATAGAAGAGGAAGGATGTCAGAAAGGGATTTGGGATGATATTGTAAGAGAAAATCCTTGAGATATCTGGCTTTCGCAGATGTGTTTGGGCAGCAGAAAATGATGTGGTTGATGTCTCGTTCGATGTGTTCACAAGAACGATCCGGAGCTGGAACCTTGTTCTTCCTAAAAAGGCTGACATTTAGGTTGTAATCATGGCTGATCATTGCGAATTCTGTTAATAAGTACAATCTCTTCCTTTCTTATAAGTACCAAAGCTGTTTCTTATAGTACCAAAATTTCTTGGAATTTTTGGAAAAAGATAGCATAGAAGTGTCTTTTGGAAATAGCAGCTTTAACGAGGCATGCTATGATTGATCTTTGATGCATATTAAGCGCTTGAGGGAAAAAGTCTGAGAAAGGCAGCTTAAAATATAGTTTAAAGCCATTATGACAGGCCTCTTTGACGGCACAGTCCGCGCGCTCGTTGCCCTTGTATGCAGGTATTTAGAAAAGTGAAACGTTAAGTTGTAAGTTTCTGCCGAGGAGTAATTTCTTAATGCGTAGTATTAGATAGTTTTCACATTTCATAAAATTGTTGGAGAGCGATGTCAGAACGCTGAGAGAGTCTGTGAAAATTGCAGCTTCCATCCATTCCTATGATATAGTTAACAGCTTGCAGAATGCAAGCTCAAGTTTCTACTGTGAAGATGGAGGATTCAGCTGGGAGTTTGTATTTGGTAGACCTGTCAAAGGTTGGTATTGATATGCTTGCTCCAGCCAATCTCTACCGCTTTGGAGCCATCCGTGAAGAGAAGTCTTGGCTGTCTTATCTTTGATAAGAGCAAGATATGCAGCTTGGATGGTAGATGGAAACGAGTTTTTGTCGAGTAGAGTAAAAGATGTGTCAATGGAAGGGGAGAAGAAAAAAATTTGATAGGTAAAATTAAATTGAGGAAGGTAGACCGATTTGTGGATAGCACTTCTGGAGTGCCTGATTTAGATGTAGACCTTGAAAGTGGGATAGGGTTTGGAAAGTTTAATTTGTTCCTGACGATTAAAAGTTTTTTCTATTAGAGTTTCTATTAAGGATGACAAGGTTGAAGCGTTGAGAAAACAGTTTGTATAAATACTTCGGGTAAGCAGACGGAATCTGCATTCCAGAGGAGACTCTCTGGCCTCACAAAGCATAACATTGTTAGGAATGGATCGTCTGAAGCTAAGGGCTGAGCGAATAACCTTAAATTCTTCTCAGTTTAAGGAAGAAGTTGAAGTTACCTGAGATGCGAAAAATCTGGCAACCGTACTCCAGGGAACTCTAAAAGATCTGTAAAGAGTTAAGAGAAGCTGAAGATAGGCGCCTCATTTTATGCTCGTGAGTGTAGAAATAATGTGAACGATTTTTTTCCTTTTTGAATAAGATGTTTTATGTAGGATTTAACAGAAAGGTCCTCATCGAGGTGAAAACCGAGAAAATGAGTCGAACTGGCTCGAGGAATGCTGATTCCCTTGATGTGTAGAGAATGATAGATGAAAGGCCTGTAATGTCTTCTGTTAATGATGATGAATTGAGATTTATTAGGCGACAAAGCGAGACTTCTGCTTTCCAAGAAGGAATTGATTTGATTAAGAGAACGCTGGGTGTCTTGTAAAACGCGAGATAAGAAAGGAGAGGCTGAGTAAATGACCAAGTCATCTGTATATAGGAGAATATGAATGGAGGTGAGGGCTGTTCCGCTTTGAGATAGTTGAAAAGGATGGAGCTGAGAGCAGCTCCTTATGGAGTGCTCTTGTGGGTTCGGTAGGGACCATCAAGCTTACTGTTGATCACAAAGAAGACTTCTCTTTCCGCAATAGTGGCGATAAATTTACGAGTATTCGGGAGTATACCAATATTTTGGAGGTCTTGAAGAAATAGACGGAAATGTATGAAACTGGTAAAGACTATCAGATTGTCAAATGCAGGAGCTTCCGGGTCTAAAACTCATTTGGAAGTTAGGAAGAATGTTTCTGGATTTGATGAACCATTTGAGACGGAAATAGATGATTTTTTTCATAAGTTTGAAGTAACAAGAGAGAAGCGAAATTAATCTAACTCTTGAACCGCTGGATTTAGGAATGAGGGTCATCAGAAGTCGAGTCCAAGATTGAGAGAACTCGCCTTCATGAAAGAGGTCATTAAAGGTGTCAAGTAGTTGTTGGAATTAGCTTTCAGGGAGATCGGCAATGATAGAGTAATTAATCTGGTCAAGGCTGGGAGCCAATTTAGTCTTCATGCTTTATAAGTCCAGCAGGAATTTGCCGTAAGAGAAGACATTGTCAAGTTCTCAGAAGATGTGAGGAAGGTCTTTGTCCTGAAGTGCGCATAGTGTGATTGTTTAATTTGAAATCAAACAGACAAGAGGGGGAGGGAGCATAACTTAGAGATGACTGTATCGTAGGATTGAATGCGAGCGTCCGATGGCCAAGTAATGGGATTGAGCCTTCTTTTTTTAAATGCTCTGAGAGTTTATATTTCATAAGTAGGAGTTCTATAATTAAATGTGTTGCAGAATTTGATCTATCCCAGTCTTTTTTAATGTTTAATAGTTTTATCTGTTTTCTTTTAGTGTTTGTATGCCAAGTAAGATTATGCGCTGGGATAAGCTTTGAAGTGTTTAATAACTAGTTTTGACGGAGAGTGTAAGCCTCTTGACATGTGTCATTCCAGGGGGGACTGGAACGACAAGATTTCAAAGAAACAGATCTGGGATGTCTGGCAGTAGGCGGGACAAAGAAGTAAACTTTTGTTTAAAGTTATGGTTAAACCAGGAAAATCTTTTGGCTGGAAATCTGAGTTGGTGAGTGAGGGAGGAGCACTACTGCAATGTTCAGTGAAGGCTCGGAGGAGATTTTTGGAAAAGAAAAGAAAAATTTGTATTTAAAAACTTTATGGTTAAGGGTCTTATCTTCTATGAATGTGAAGATTGAGAAGTGATTGCTGCCCCAAGATGTGAGAACAGAAGAGGCAATCGAGAGAGCGATGATGGAATTCCTGTGACCAGGGAGAAGAGGGGGTCGACCGTCATTGATAATGATGGATGAGTCATCCAAAGCATCGACGAAATCTTGCCCGTTTAGCGTCCGAGTAAGAATTGTTCCAGTAGAAATGGTGTGCGTTGAAATCATTTAAAAGAAAGTAAAGTTTAGAAGAATGAGAGAAGTATTGCTGGGTTTCGAGAAAGTGAAAGAGCTTTGACCAAATGGAACTATAGGTTCTTATCGAAGAGTGACGGTAAACATTAATAATGATGACACTAACAATAGTGACCTCTGTATTGTTGATGTAGATAGGAAAATCTTGTACTTCGAGAGAGGGGCAGTTGTATGCTTCTAAATTGTTATGAGATTTTATATTTTTCCTAATAAGGGCGCAAACGCCTTTTTCATCAGCCTGCGATCTGTTATTTCTCAAGATATAAAAATTTTTGAGATGGAGGGTGGACGAAATCATGAGTAGAGATTCCTGTAGACAAATGATATTAAAGTCCGGAGTTATCTTTTGAAGAGTGGCAAATTTGCCACGGACCTCTTGGCTTTCCGTTGTACGATCTTGAGGGGCTCACTGGAAAGAAAGATGTTGAAGTTATTATTATAGTTGCTGAGAGACATGTGCAGGTTCTTGGGAAGAGGAAGACCAGTCACTAGAGGTGGAAGAACCAGGATTAGAAGATTAGGATACGTATTAGGAGATTGAGCAATGTGATACAAATGCTTGACCAGAAGTAGAAAGAGGGATTTTAAAATGTCTCTAAAGTCCCCTTTAAGAAATGAGGGGACCATGTCTTTGATAAAGGAGAAGCCGTTGCAGAAATCGGAGAAGCTTTGGTCCTTGCGAAGAGAGTAATTGTGTTCCTGCGGGTTGGTATAGGTGACACTGTTTCCTGAGGCCTCAGGTGACCTGCCATTAGAGAATAATAAATATTTGTTATTTGGAGCGATGAAATGTTTGGTCTTAGAGGAGCGATTGTGAGAGAACGCTTGCGACGAGGAGGAGAAAAAGTGAGAATTTCTGTGTGGACTAGAAGTTGAACATGCAGGTGGAGAAGCAAGAGATTCAGAAGGAGGGCGAAACTCCAGGTTCCCCGCGACCAGCCGCAACGACCAAAACGCGATCTTTGCGTAAGATTGATTGCGATTAGGGGACGGATAGGGGGCAGCGTGTCCATACCTGATTCTGTATTCAAGAGGTAATATCTATTAGTACTGTTAGAGGGGGAGAAAAAGGAGTGGAGCAAGGCCGTGGAGGAGGGGGGAAAGGCCTGTAGGCGAAGAGTTAGAGCTCAACGTAAGAAAGCTGCTGAAATCGTATCTTGCGTTGAAGGAATTTTTTTCCGAAGAAAAGTTCTGTCTAATTTTCTTCCTAGCTTAAAAAAGGGAATGTTCTCGATGGCTGCCATGGCTGCAATCATTTTTTGTTCAACGAAATGAGGGCAGTTTGAAATGGCTAGGTGAACCCTTGCAGTTAATATAGAGAGGCGCGGCATTTTTAGCCGGGCAATGGTTGCTATTCTCATGTCTATTGCCTCCGCAATAGAGGCAGCATGCATTGCTCTTATAATCTAAACTGATGTGTCCCCTTCTGTAGCATTTATAACAAGATTTAGTTCTGAGAATAAAGAGAGTAAGCGAGTTTCGTGTCTAGTTTTAAAAAGATATATGTAGCGAGATGAAATTTGCTCAGAAAAACAGACACATACCGTATAGGAGGGAACGTATCTTGGTTCCTCTTCTCTGCGTGCGATTAAATCTTTTGACATTTATGATTTTAGAAGGAGCTTCAACGGAAACTTTGATATCCTTGTCGAGGTCGATGGAGATATTCTTAAGGATCCCGTTCTAAGGATGCGGTACGAGGGAATATACGCGTTAAATTTATGTTTTCTTGCTAAGAGAGAATTTAACAGATTGTTAGTGGCAGTTGCGGTTTTTGAAGTCAACAAACATTTTGCCTTTGTCAATTTTTTTTTAATTTCAATGATATCTTTAAGAACGATATTGGTAATAAGTCTGCTGACTGAGAGTGGATGCATGCTGTGTGAGTCGGCAGCAGCGTAGATGTAAACTGTAAAGGCAGGGCGTTTTGATTGTATGTGAGTGAGGATGTATTGTTTTTATGAGGAGACGAGATAACGGACCCCTTGATTTGAAAAGGATCTTCCTTGTATGAGTAACGGGAGGATGCTGGGAGCGCAAAAGATCTGAATTACTTTTTTTGGATTTTCCTATCTTGACAGTTTGAGAGCCTTCTTTCGGTCTTTTGCATGTGGCATCAGAAGAGTTGCAAGGGGGATTATTACCGAAATCCGATGCATTCGCTCGTATAATGTCAGGATCTGTCCAAATCTTAATCGTTAGAGATAAAGCCGATACTAAGTTTACATGTCTTTTTTCAAAGAAGTCAAAAATGATAGGTGAGGAAGTGCTAGGATTAGTCGAATGTTCATCAAGGAAGAAGGACACTCGCGGAAGGAGATGCGGGCGCCACGCTGCAGGGGGACGCTGTACGCGCCCTCCCCTCCTCGACGTCACTAAGGCCAAAGCCTCGTATGCTTAACGAAAGCGATGCCATCCAATGCATTGATTGGCATACTAGGTCACACACACAAGAAAGAAAGACAAAATAAGATTAAATAAAAGCTCATGCTTTTTAAAACAGACCGCACAAGAAACCAAAATGCGCAGATGCAATCCGTAGGGAACGCACACGTCCGCTCACCACAACTCGCCGCGCGTGACTTGAACTTAGTGCTGATTGCAGCCAGTAGTGTGAAACAGCATGAAAAAAAAGAGAAAGAGTATTATTGTTATCCTTGTTTACTCTCCGAAGCTGACTGAAGCTTCAAGCACACATATACGTGCTTCTTTTTTGTATGCAGTTCCCCTTCTATTCGATTTTCCCGAGAGTCGAGACCTCAGTCCGGCACCTCTAGCCATACATCGACACATTCTATATGAAATATATGAGATATCCTGTAAGGTTTATTCATTCGAATTTCATTATTTACAAATGTTTTTTTCTTCTTCTCTTTCTCGTGAAATATTTTTTTAAATAATGGACTTAAACCAAAGATGTCCTATTACCTTTTCATGTAAAATTGAATGTTCTTTCAAATTTTTTAATAAAAAATATTTTATTTAAAACATGACCTTCACATGACTTTGAAAAATCTTTTTTTTTTTAGAAAATTAATTTTACCATTATTTGGAACACTTAAGACAGTGCAATTTTTGTCCAATACATTTTTCTGTATTTTTCTCCAATATTTTTTGAGACATTTAACTGTTCGAATTAAAATGTGAGACCCGGTATATAATAAGTTAAAATCACTTATTCTTAAAAAGATATTTTTGATACGAATCTGAGACGAACTGAGACAATCTTTCTCCTTGCAAAACTTTGTCCAAAATATAATTTCAGAACAATAAGGAAGGATAATTTTTGTATATATACAGGATGATTCAAAACAAAGGAAAAATCATCTTATTTTTTTCATTTAAATATTTACTTAGATATATAAGTATATAAACAATATCCTATTTATGTACGTATGTATTGTGTATACATATACATTAGGAAATTAGTTCTTTGATATTGATAAAAATTAACGTATTTTTCAAATTTTTTCTGTATATTTTTTAATAAACAATGACTGGTTAAAACCTTTTGATTGTTACTCAGGGGAGTGTCCTTGGCAATATATGTCCGGATCAAGATTATCGGAGCTATGTTCTCTAATGTAAAAATTTATTAACATTTATATAGTATATCTCAAAAATTATACGAGATCGCCAATTAAGTTATGAGAAAAAGTTGATTAGATACCTTCACTTTTATAACATATAACAAGGACAAGGTCATCGGAGCTGAGTCCCCTAATGTAAAGATTTATCATTATTTTTTCAAAACTTTTACTAAATATTATTACGTCATCCAAATAAGCAAATTTTTCTAAGTAAATTTTGCAAAACTTGCTCCATTGATCTTTCAAAAATGATAGGAGCGTTACACAGACCGAAAAGCATAATGTGAACTGCCATAACCCGTTTCCGACAGAAAAAGCTGTTTTGTCTTTATCTTCCAATCGAATCTTTACTTATCAATACCCACTCTTAAGATCTAAAGTGGAAAACCAAAAATTATCTGAAAGACGATCAAGGATATAATCTATCCTAGGAAGAGGATAAAAATCCTTTACCATGACTTTATTCAATTTCCTAATCCACACAAAAATGAATTGTGCCATTCTTTTTCCTTATTAACACTGTAGGAGACATCCACGGACTTTTCGATTCCTCAATTACTTTTGCTTGTCTTATTTTCTCTATTGTTTTGGCCACCTCATCATGCATATGAATAGGAATTCGACGTAGTGTCTGTTTAATCAGATCAATTTTTCAATTTAATTTTATGTTCTATCAAATCACAATTTTCTGCGACAATACTTTCAGAAAATATATCCTGAAATTCAATGAGAAAATCAGCAAAAGTTTTTTTCTGATTATCATTCAAATTAGAAGAATTTTTGGCAAAAAGTTCTTTCAAAATTTCAGGGACTTTTCCTTCTATACAACCAGCATATTCCAAAGTACTCTCAACTCTACAACATTTTGAAATTAGCTCTTTACTCGATTCTGGAAAATTAAATACCAACTTGAAAATATTCTCTAATTTCAAGACTTTGAGAAAATTTACAAAAAATAAAATCATTATTTATTTTTGCAACAAATACCGGAAATGCTTTGAAATATTTTCCCTAACGAATTTGAACAAATTCTTTTGATTCTAACCGGTAAGTTCTCCAATAAAATATTTTAAAACCTTTATGCTTAAGTTTCTTCTCTTTTTCAACAACGTATCTTTTATTCAATATTGTAACATTGGAGTCCATATCAATTCTGAAAATACAATCTCGCTCATTCATCTTTCCACGTAATAAAAACAATCGAAATCCTGTTCAATTCTGTTAAAACTCTAGAACTCTTTTTAAATTTATCAAATTAAAATAATTTTTCTTAATCGGAGCTCTTTCCATATTAATTGAACCCGCCCCGTTAAATTCAACTAATAATAGTTTTCCTTACAGGACATTCCAATCAGAAATGTCCTGATTTTCCACACTGCCAGCATTCTCCCAAATTTGCTTTAAAATTCAGTCCAACTCTTCCCTTTTTCTGAGTAAGGGTCTTTCCTCCTCTCTCCTCGCTCTTTTTCTTATTTACAAAATTTCTGCGCTTCCTTTCCTCTGAATGTCTTTCGGAAAAATTGTCGGAGCGCCTCTCAAAATAAACTTTCCTTTTTCCGAAATCACGATTCTCCCTTCTATTACTAAAATTTTTTCCCTGTAGAACCTCAATTGTTTTGGCTTTTTCAATTGCTCTTAGGGAGATAACTCCCTCCAGTTGGAGAGTTCTTCTTATAAAGCCATTAATCAGCGTCGAAACGAACTGCACGCAATTTTCCCGAATTGCATGAGAACATTCAAGATACGCGAGTCTTTCAATTTCGGAACCGAACCAAATCTTCTCCAAATTTTTGCCTTCTATTTGTAAATTGAGAATAATAAATCTGCCACAAATGTCCCTCGTCGAAATGTAACTCTAATTTCGCTCTTATTTCCGCGAATCCAAAATTTTCTTTCTCCCGTATTCCCTCTAAAACCAAACGCGCTTTTCCCCTCAGGCACGAGGCTCACGTGATGACTTTCGCGGCTTCATTCCATCGATTCGCTCGTGCAATTGAATCAAATTGCAAGAAAAATTCTCGCAACGGAACTCCCCCATCATAAATATCAGGCTTCAATTTATAGCCGGAACTTCCCCCCGTTTCGCGCGCGTCGTTCCCGATTTCGTGACTCTGTTTTCAGAAGAACTTATTTGGTTTTGATTTGCTCCTCATAGCTGCTATATCTCTCATAAAAGACTGACGTAGCTGCGCTGCAAACTCTATTTCTCTGCGCGACGATTTCTCTCTTAGCAGGCGTACTTCCTCTATGACAATCTGCAGAGTCGACGCCAATGTCGCTGCTAAGTACAACCGCATATATCCGTTTGACGTTGCGCACCGCACAATATGCGACTGTAAAATGCCGACTCGCGGAATTCTATACTTAGAATTCGAACAGCTAATCACGGTAAAAACAAAACCAAAAGTAGTATAAATACGAAATATCAGTATTTCTTTGTCACTTCAAATGAATTCTCTTTTTCTATAAATAGAAGTTTTATATATAAGTTTTGTATAGAAGTTTTGTATATCTAACTATTGTAAATAAGTTTGGTTTCTTTTAAATTAAAAGAGTTTCGATCAAAATTATCAATTGTTTTTAAGTTCTTAAATTTACTCTCCTCCCCGGAACCTAACTGACCCATTCACCAAAAATACACGAACACTCACGAAGGAGAACTTGTCTCCGTTTTAATTGTGAAAATGGTAACCTTTCTTTAGGGAAAAGACAAGAGTAGATATTTAATATTGTGTTACCGTTCTTTCGTAGGAAGCGTAAAATTATTGCGAGAGAGAGAAAGAGAGAGAGAGAGAGAGAGAGAGAGAGAGAGAGACCAAATAATAACAAATATTTGAATAATTTATTAGACTCTGACAAATATTGGGTTAAATTAAATATCTGGACTTACTACTGGTGAATGACTTAACATATCGCCTGCTGGAAGATGATACTGAAATCTAAGTATGATTCAATGAATGATTGCTTTTTATGGATTATAATCGATGTTCTTAATTAAGCTTAAAGATTTCACTGACTATAATACTGTATGATATGAAATATAATGAGATTGCCTATGGGACACTGACTCGAGACTAACAAAATAAGAAGAGAGTGTGTCACGGCGGAGACTCGATCACGAACCAGAAAAATCGTGAAAATTCGTAATTATTATTTTTGCAAAAAATATCACCTTAACCAGGAACCTGGATCTTCTGCTTACCGGCAAGTATCTTATCCTTTCGACTACTGAGACATATGATGATATTTATCGCAATAATGTGTTTAGAACAACACGTTAAACAATATAATATATAGATATAAACAATATAATATATAGATATATACATATATACATCCATTACAATATATACACATGTATACATATTCAAAAGATGTGCTATGTGACTTAGAAAAATGACGTGCTGTGGCTCTAGATAATGATCAGTAACAAGTGCGTCACTACTCACGAAGAAAACTCAATATGTATGATTGGTTGGACATGATTCTTCGTATAAAGAGATTGATGGGATCTTGGAATAGTTTAAAATAACTAGAACTGTTGTTACGTTAGATAATGTTACAGGTACTTTATTTCAAGTGTAATGTACACGGTCTTCTATGGGACACGTGTAGCATTCGCACAGTGTTTATGTCTATATAATCGTTTATAACGGATCTGATTTTGGGAGAGAAAAAAATTTTTCCTTATGTATCTTTTAGAATGAATAAAAAATTCGTTATAATACATTAGTCAATAATTAGAGCAATTGTAAATTTTTTTCTTATTTCATGTTAGATATCTGATAATTTTGGAGAGAAGTTTTATTGATAGAAAAAAGGAATCGAATTCTTCGTAATAAAAAAGGAAAATGTTAGTTCCAATTTTTAAAAAAAGGAAAGTATTAGAATAATTCAGCACGCTTCTATACTCTACATAATCCCAATTCGGTTAATATTTTTTGTTTTCACTAGTCAATCTCTTTCTCGCTTGGTCGATATCTTGTTTTTCTGACGCACGCTAGATTCTTGCTCAATTCTTTTCTGATATAAGTACAACAGCTTTCTTATATTGCATATATTTCATTTACCATCATAATAAATGTTGTGACATTTACGATTCATTGAAACTTTTTTATTAAGACCTCATTGTATTACATAACTATTATATAAAAAAATGGATCGTCTTTTTGCCGAGTCAGTTTGCTATTTTTATATAAGCTCAGATAAGCTTGTTCGGAAAGACGGAAGGCGAATATCAGTTTAGCATATATTAGTTTATTAAAGTCAATTTAATATGCAGTGATTATATTTATAATATTATATTATATTATATTATATTATATTTATAATATTATATTATAAGCGTGGCATCAAACAGAATATAATTATCGCGAGTATTTGACAACTACGAGGATCGTCTGAAAAATTTTGAGCTTAAAAATAAAAACAAATATTTTTTCGATCAAATTCAATTTTATTTTTCAACATAATCTTCTTTTAAGTCAATACATTTTTCCTAGTCTTGCTCTCACCTCTTTAACTCATTCAAATAATAGGCGCGTTACTTTGCAAAATAGGCTTTTACGGATGCGATGACCTCCTCATTCGACGAAAATTTCTGTCCCCCGAGTCAAACTTTTAGCCTAGAAAACAGGAAAAAGTTGCTAGAAATCAGATCTGGAATACGGTGGGTGATCAATTAATTCGAACCACAATTCGTGAATTTTTGCGACTATCGAAATGTGAGTCGATGTGTTATCTTGATGGAACAGCATTTCCTTCTTCTTCAAATGTGGTCATTTTTCGCAATTTCTGTCTTCAGTTTGTCAATTAATGATGCGTAGTACACCCTCGTTATTGTTTTAACTTTTTCAAGACGGTCGATGAACAATTCCAAAAAACAGTGAGTATTCCAAAAAAACAGTCGCCATCACCTTCCCGGCCGAATGAACCGTCTTCGTTTTCTTCGGAGAAGGTTCACCCTTCGCAGTTCACTGTTTTGATTGTTCCTTCATTTCAGGAGTGAAGCAGTGGATCCAAGTTTCATCAACAGTTATTAATCGACGCAAAAAATCCGTTTCGTTTAAACCGCTCCAACAGGGTCTTCGAAATATTCATTCGAATGCGTTTTTGGTCCACAGTGAACAAGCGCGGCACCCAACGCGCAGTTAGTTTACGCATGTTTATTTAATTAATATATGACAAACATGTTCTTTCGATATGCCTACAGCCTCTGTTATCTCTCTAATTTTGATTCGACGGTCGTCCAGTCGTCTAGTCGTCCATTTGGTGAACTTTTCCGATGTTAACGGTCGCAGTTATTAGCCGTCCCGAATGCTCCTCATCAGCCAAGTTGGTATGACCATGTTTAAATTCAGTTGTCCATCTTTTTACTGTGGCAAATAATAGAGCAGAGTCCCCGTAAACAGCGTCTAATTCGGCTTTAATTTGCGTAGGCGTATTGCCTATCAAATGCAAGAATTTAATCACGGCACGATATTTGATTTTTTCCATTTTTTACAAAAATGACATTGAATGGCACGAATAACTGTCAAACAATAACTGAGCATCTAAAATAACTACAATTTTCACAAGTATCTTTTAAAACATATACGATTGTAATCAGAACCAGAATGGTTTTGATGAGTAATGCCATGTTAAGGCTTAAAATTTTTCAGACGACCCTCGTATTAATGCAAGTACTTTAATAAATACGCGTGTATAATACAGCGGATAATTACCGTCGATATCACAATCGATTGCAATACGGATCGGTATAGCGCAAACAGTATTGGATATTTTATAATGTATAATTACAATTAATAAACGGGTGATATTACGGGTAATTAAACGCAGTGATATCGCTTATCGATGCGGACAGGTTATGCAGTCGGTTTCGTCACGGACGCGGATACGGATCGAATACAGGTCTTTATTGCGAGCGCGGTCGATTTCGGCGTGGGCGCGAACACGGATTGTGTACGATGCTTCGGAGAACGAGAAGGTGGCGGCCGTGTATAGCGAAGGCAGCGTACTCACTTCCTCTCGTGCTTGGCCGTGTGAGTCATAGCGGTCAATTACATCTGACGGAGACGATTGCCTCTACGCTATGTTCGAAAAGATTGGTAGATGCTAACCGGTGCCAATAAACAGCGAACAATGCTATCCTGGGTACTTCTCTAGTGAGCGGAGAGTCAGATACGAAGATCGACTTTTTGCTAGACTTCGGCCGGGACTACGTACGCACAATCTCTGTCTCACCAATCTTATTGGGATTGGATTTAAGTCCGGTGGATAATTTCGAGGAACTCGAGAGTTTCTTTTATTGAATGCGAGTGTGGATCGCGTATGATTTTCGAAGAGTGAGAAGGCGGCGGCCGTTCGTGACAGCGAACTCACTGTCGTCGTGCTCGGTCGTGTAGACACAGCGGTCAGTTACGTCTGCCGGAGGTGATTGCCTCTACATTATGTTCGCTCGAATCGCTAGAATATAGATGCTTACAAAATTTAAATGCAACCTTTAGATGAATTACGTTCCTTTTCAACTTTTCTATACTGATAGTAGTTTTATACAAAGACATCGGTTACATCGATAGTATCTTTGTTCTAGTTGAAAGGTAAAATGGTCTCGCTTTCCCGCGCAGATAGCGATCAGTTGGTTACCAGAAGGGGGAAGCGAGGAGACAGAAATGTGAGTAAGCTGTTAGGCGAAAATCATATTGAAACAATGGTTTATTCAATGAAAGAAAGATTAACAATGGGTAGTGCGATGGAATGCACAAATCTTCGCGAATAAAATTGGCCGTGAACGGGCGAAACGGCGATCAGCGCGTGTTTACTGTTTTTACGCGTATAAGGTATCGCTCCGGCGGTCGGCACGATACTGGTCGCTACGCGGAGTTCGATGGCGCAGAGCGCGTGCGGCGGCGGCGGGGTCGCACGTGTTTGTCGCGGATCTTTAAATCCTTCGGTGATTTAAAGCGTGTACGTGTGTGAGTGCGGGCGTTGTCGCGAGGGTGAGATGTTCGCGAGGTATTTGAACCGTTCAAGTCAGAGAACGGGTGAGCCTGTTTCCTGTCGAGAGAGCTCGGCTGACGGGGGGTGTACCCCCTCGTCTGTCTCGTGAGTGCCGAGTGAACTCGGCCAGCCGGGGAGAGCCCCAGCTGTGATACGAGATGGAGGTGTCGGTGCCGAGTGTGAACTCGACCGACCGGGGCATACCCCGGTGCTCGGAATTAATCGGTGGTATCGGGGAGAACCCCGATACCCTGGCGATGGAGTTCGGAGACAGCGAAATCGGATCGAATGGACTCGATGCGCTGGGAAGACTCCAACAGCTCTCGGCTTGCCGTGAAAGGTTTCGGAGACGGTTTCCGGCCAAATGAACTTGGCGCGTTGGGGAGGGCCCCAATAGAACTCAGGCTTTTACTAGACTTCGATTCAGATACTCGCTTCTTCGAGATGTGCTCTCAGAAGACGAGCGTGGAACAGGATGGATTTCCTATGGAGAGCGATGCCTTTTTATACCCGAGATCGACCTCGGTATTTTTCGGTCAGATCGGTCGGATTGGTCGATCTCGGGGTAGCATCCCTCTTCCCAGCGGAAAAAAGGATCGGATATAATTGGTTTTTTGGGATGATAAGGAATCGGAGTGGGGAATGTAAAAGAATAGGAAAGGAATTCGGCAGTAAGGTAACAGCGCGGCACGGGATCGGTTACGCACTTATAGACGGTCATGGCGCGGTCGGGACGCTCGCTCGCTTGCGTGGCGCAGTGTCGGTGTGGCGCGGGACGCATCAACGCTCGGTGGTACGACGCGTGGTGCGATGCGAGGCACGCTAGTGCTTGCTGGCGCGACGCGTGGTGCGGCGCGAGGAGAATACCACGAAAATAATCGTATTTACGCGGTATTCCCGTGCTCTGCTCTGATGCTTCGGAGTTTGCGAATGTGACAGATTAAAAAAGGAGGCATAAATGCCTCTTGCGGCCACTGTCGCACTCCGCCTGATGTTCGGTGGTTCCCGATGGATGGTCGGTCGGAGGAAAGTCGGAGTAGGAACGAAGCGGAAGGATGCGCTCCGTTACAGGTGCTTACAATTTTCAAATAATTATATTAAAGGCACATAGAAAACGTTGATCTTAAAGAATTAAATTATTGAATTGCTTCGAAGATTCCGCAATTAATTGCGAAAATATTTCATCTTGGTAAGAAGTGATGAGTTATATACTAAATAAGCTAACACTTTAGCATTAAAATCTGAAAATGGAAATGTAATTAATGCATCTTACTAATCCTGCAGCTGCTCGCAAAATAAAAGATTTGCCATTGTGAATAGGTGTAATGCGTCATCATTTTAACAATGACATGGAAGTCATTGGAAGCATCATCTTCTTCAGTGAAATCATTTTTTGCTGAATACAAAACACGATTGTTTAAAGATAGTATCTCATGAATCGATAAATTCAGCCAAACATCTCGAGTATTTGGATAGCAGATTGCGTTTAGATTGTGCTGCTAACGCTTTCTCTATAGAGCAAAAAATCTAAATTCCTAAATCATTCCTACAGTATGAGATAGATAAAATCAGATCGTCTTTTCGCCGGTATGCAAATTGTTAATCTTTTACATGCGGATATACTCGTCGATTAGACCGGGTTCACCAAAGATGGAAGGCGAATATTTAGTTAAAATATTAGTTATTTATTACAGTTAATTTAAAATACATACAACGGTCATAGCGTATCTTTAAAAGCAAAGATGATTATCATGACTATCTTTGACAATCATGAATACGCGTACGTACGGAGAATTATACCTGAATGCGCAGTTAATTACAGCGAAGATTACAATTGATCTTATAATCAGGGGTAGCGCGAACAATGTTCGGATTCTTTACGATATAATTACACTGTATAATTACAGCGCTTATTATAATGGTATGATGACCATGTACGATGCGACGATGGACGGAGCGCGCGATTTTGACGCGGTTGCGGTATGGTTCGGATGCGGATACGGACCGCGGATGCGGTCGATCTCGTCGCGGGCGTGGACGCACTTTTCGGAGGATGGGACGGTGATGGTCAGTCAAGACAGCGAATGCACTGTCATATTCAGCTGTGAGAGCACAGCGGTCAGTCACTCCTAATGGCGATCGCCTTTCATTGTGTTTTTATCAGAGTACGGCAGCAAGGGATCGACCGGTGCCAGTAACGCCTAGCTGAGATAGCGAACTACGCTACCTCGGATTCTTCCCCGGTAAACGGATTCGGGCGGTTCGGAATGATGATCGGCTCCTGCCAGTAACTCCTGGCCAGGACTGCAAACGCACAACCTTGTTCTCTTATTTCTCTTTTTCAAGATCGGAGTTGGTTTCGTTTCTGCAAGTTCGGCGGGTTGATTCCAAGGAAATAGAGAATCTGTCTTTATTGCTATCGGATCGGGCTTTTTATATTTCGTAGATCGATGATTCGGACGGTTTCGAAGTAATTCGGTTCGATCTGCAGGTATTATTTTCCCTAATTACAATAAAAATAAATTATTTATTTGTCGCGTGTTTATTTCAAATTGAAATCTGCGTTCGGATTTCTTCGGGCGCGCTCGGATGTTTCCGCCGCGCCGCGCTGAGTAGCGCGGATTCCACATACGATCCGTAGATCGCGATTAATTACTCAAAAACTTGACAAAGTTTATCAACTTATGCGTCTTTAAACCAATAGATGGACCGGTCCATCCAGAGAATTGGTCGGAACGATGCTGAATACAGTATGATATAATTTTCAAACGAAAGATGTCCATTGCACTAATTTTAAAATAAATTTGGAATGTTTAAGATTATATAAATCACAAAATATTATAATTTATATATAAAACAAGACAATTTGTGTGATGATTTTTAATAACTTTTTAATTTTAATTTTTTTATATTTTACAAGTGTCATATTTATTTTTATATGTTTTGCATACAATTTAACATAATTTAAATTTATTCATTTAACCGATACTTTAATAGCATGCTAATCATGCGCAAAAATATATAATTCTAACTTTATTTTTTCAGAACTAAATACATGTTTTTATTTATTATATGTTATTCTTAATTCTTTTATAAAAACTAATTGTACATTTAATGTACAATAATATTATTTTATTTTCATATATCATTGTTACTGTTCATTACATTTTACAAATTAACATTAAATAAAAGTTTATATATCAAAACATTAAGTCACATGACAAGTAAGAGTCAACGCTAATGCTTAGTGCGTACTGATTTTTAAAACTCATTTATTTAAAACACAAATTATAACTTTATTTTATTTGAGTTCGAATATTTCGGTTTTTTTTTTAGTAGTAGGTATACTAGATCGGTTCTAACCCAGGTCGTCCGAAGGGGGTGCGAGTGTGCGAGGGGAACGGAGGGCGCGGGAAAGAGGGGAGGGGAAAGTCAGAGGCGGCGATCCTTTGAACTGAGCCGTGAGGGAGGAGATAAGATAGATTCGGTGAAGGAGATATAAACAAGTGAATAAAAAAATAAATAAACAAATAGATAAACAAGAAGATAAATACATAGATAAACAAATAGAAAATTGCGACTCGAAGGACATGACGTCACGGGGGGGAGGTAGTGAAAAAAGATGAAACGAGGTGAGATAAACAAATAGGATAAGATAACAAGGTGATATAAACAAAATGGGGCGGCGAAGATGATATAAAAAAATTGGACAGTGCGCGCGGACATGACGTCAGGGGGGAGAGGGTGGCGCCACCGCCGCCGCCGCCGCCGCCACCGCCGCCCGATGCCATGTTCTTTCTCTATACTTCTCTATACTTATCATTTATGCGTATCCGTTATGATTTTTGACTTTTTTGAATTACATGTGTTTATATGTGTTTATATGTGTTGTAAAAAAAAGATTTTTTTACAGAAGAGTATAAAAATATGTTTTAGCAATTTGTGTTTTGGATGGCGGGGAAAAAGAATAAAAAAACATAATTCGTATATCATATTTAGTTATTTTATTCATGCTTATCTGACCACCAATTAAATAATTTGAATACATTTTGTAATGCGCAATTAGTATAGTGATATCCGCCTCGCATAGTATTATCAGCGTCCAGATTGTTTAGAGAATCTACGTCTTCGTAATCAGCATCCAGAATCTCGATGTACACGCGCTCATCATCCAGAAGCAAATTCCACAGCCATTGTCGTTTTTCATGTCTCTTGACGACGACAGCATCGCTGTCATCGTCGTCGTCGTCGTCGACGTAATCAAACTCTTAGCTTTGCTCTATGAAATCGCTCCATCGTCCCATCGCAGTCTATGGTGATGACGTATCACCCAGCGTACGCGAGACTTGTCGGCACTTGCGAGGAAATGCCATGGTATAGGGCTTGTGAAAATGTAGTAAGAGAGAACGGTCCGTTTTCTGAGAGCGGCAAACTCCTTTACAACAAACTGTCCTCCAACAAGAAAATCTTGCAGGTCTACGAACGTTGGCACGACCATGACGAGCAATTTTTGGAGCCTGCGGTCGATTTCGATGTATCATAGATTTTATTATCTCTCTCTCTCATGTGCCAGTGATGCTCTTAGGTGATCTTATGTACAACATTGGTCAACGGATTGTATTGAACCACACGATCATATATAATGAGAGAGTACGCGGTGGTATTCATCGGTACGTTCTCCTTAGTCTCAAATTCCAATTTCACATCCACGATTGCGCTCTTGACTGATTCGTTTTGTCGAGAACAATCGATGATTATGAATGGGCCATTATGTAGAAAAGACGTGACGGTGAGACTCGGCTAGAGATATTCGTATCCGTAGTAACTCTTGCAGAAACGCGCGTACGTTTCATACAACACGGACCATCTGTTTTTGTCAAAATCCAGATTCATATCGTCGTACGGATAACATTCTGAGTTCAGATAGAGTTTCACATTGGTTAAGTTGCAATCGTCGAATCGGCTCGTGTCCTCAGCCATGATGTTTTTTCGATCTGTTTGCAGAGCGAAGATGACATATCACGGCTTCTCGAGCTGAGTAGCGGTCTTGTGAGTTTGATGGCTCACGAATGCTTGGTTGTACGCTGTAACAGCGGAAATTCGTACAGATCCCACGAGCGAAAAGCCATGCTCAAATATCGTCCGCCCTCCAAAATGCGCATCGATAGTTTTTTTATCTCGCTCAATAACACGTGCGGCATTCGCCATTGTATCTTGAATAAGTCGACCACGGAATCCAACGGAATCCAACATCGAATTTCCCATCAGGCAATTGCTGTCGTTACGCGATCATATCAAGATCAACTCGTGACAAGCGTTGATTACCACGCGTCTGTAATCCTTGCAGAATCCCAATAGTGCGTAGAGAGGTACGCAAAAGTTAAAATATCCATCCGCGTTAGTACGCGCATTTCAGCCGGCATTCCTCAGAATCACGCTTCTATCAGATGATGTCGTACGCATGAGTCTCAATCTTGACGATGCGATCGTCGAAGATTGGCTCGTCTTTGATGTTTAGGATATCAGTCATTTCACAAGTTGCGCACCGCGAATCCTAAAGCTTGTAAAAATTTAACGTTCGACGGGTTAAGTTTCTTCCTCTTCTTGATGCAGCCAGATGAGCGAATATTGTCGATCAATGTTTGCTTTGTACAAGATGCGTTATCTCTCTGTGTATGCTTCGCTTCGTTCAACACGAGCATCTCAAATGTCACGCTCGCGTTATCGCTGTCGCCGTCGAACGTGCAATCTGACTTCTTCTCCTCTGAAATCGAGCGATCGTCCATTCTGATCAACAATGCGTATTGTTAGCTCCGTAATGCTCCGTACAATGACAGATAAATGATCTGCATCGGCCTTTCCGATATCTTATATCCTGGCGGCACGTTCGGCGAAAATTCGTGTATCGTGTGCACACTTTTGTCGTTGCTGTATGCGCCCGCGGTCACGTTGCACTCTATACGGATAATGTTTACGTTCATTATGTTGATCGACACGTCCGATTCATGCCACCTTCGCGGTTGTAGTATATGCCTCGAGAAATCCAGCAGCGATCCAATGTTATGAGGCTTGTTAAAGTTTATTTTGTAGGCGCATTTAATCTCACACCTCATCGTGTTGTAATTTGCGCGGAGCACTATCGGGTATTCTCCAATTTCATCATCGCCGCGCGCGGTGTCACCCTCGGGCGCGTCGCGTCGCGGACGTTTCCGTAAAATCTCACGTTTCAAAAATTCATTTATGGCATGCAGTTCATACGACTCCTCGGGAATCGTAATTTCTGCGTCGTCTTTGCCAAAATAAAATTGTTGTATTGTTCGAAGCGTTCATTCGGTATCGTGTGATAAGTCTCCAAAATTGTTAGACCAAGCTCGTAGTCATCGTCGCTTAAATCTATGGCTGGAGAGTAGTTTGCTGCGAGAATGCTACTCTTCCCATTCAGCGTAAGCGTCAGTGACATGTTGAAAAAAGCGTTCGACGAATACTGAGATGCCGCGACATTTTGTCGGACTTTTTAAATTCACGCGCGTCGGCCGTTTTGGACAAGAAACCACAAGCACAGCTGTCCGCAGATGCTCTGATCGTACGTCTGATAGGACGTTCGATTGTACTCTATCGTAACATCGTCTCCGAAATATCGTATCAGTTCCTTGGGCGATCGAAGATTACCGAAACTGTCAAAGTACACAACGCGATTGTTTCTCTTTGCGTACGCTACCCAATGAGTACCGGGACCCGTCGTGTCGTCCAGATTTACGATACCATTTTCGGTTCGACGCGCGCCGCTAATCAGTAATGCGTCACGCATGAAAACACTTCTAAAGTAAGGTACGCGCATACGCTTCATCAGCTGGTCCAATTGTACGTTGGTAGTTACACCCGTAGGTATTTTTATTGTCTCTTTGGCGTTTTTTTTCTTTTTTCTTTTTTCACTATTACGCTTCGTCCGCCTTTGTACGGGGCAAGATATAGTCCCCGTCTGTATTTGTACGGAGCGAGATACAGTCCCTGTCCGCGCGTTTCCATCGCGCGACTTTGCAGTTCCTCGAGTTGACGTTGCGCGGTTTTCCTGTCGTTTATCGCTTTCGCCACGCTGATCGCTCCGTCGATTAATGACCCGAGAGCGCCCAAAATTGGCAAAATCGGTAACACACCACCTCGTTTCGCCGTTGGAAATATTCGTTTCTTTTTTTGCCGGCTTTTTTCTTCATCTTCATATCCATGCCGATCTTGATCTTGGCTTTCATCGCTGCCCAAACGGTTGCAGCTGCAGCTTTCTCACTCAGAGCCGAATCTGTCGCGATGACGCGTCCTAAGGCTTTATCGACGAGTACCTTGTCCGCCGCGTGTCTGTCGGTGAGATCGTTGCTCTGAGAATACGCAATGTCGTGTTCACGGCACGTCCAGTGGATTTATGCCCGTTTCATCTCTGGCTAATCGCTTTTTCAGCCGAGTACCCGGTCCCAAAACTGATAGCCGGGGATATGTAATTCGAAAGGAAGCGCGTTTATCGCTAGATTGAGCAGACCTTCACCACAGCTTTTGTTCAACGCTGCTGACATGCGCTACAATTCTTTATCTTCGGTGCAGGACCGTCTATATGATCTCGATCCCACGATTGATTATAATGCTCGACGCAGCGACGATAGATTTGAACTTCCAAATCCGCCTTTATATACTCCGGAAGCTTGTCCCACACGTGATTGATATAATTACCGCTTACGCGTAACAGTATGACCTTCGGTATATATTGCAACTGCTCAGCGCTCAAATCCCGAATATCGGAGGGATGCGACAACGCGAGATACATTTTTGCTACTGAGCGGTTCGTGGTTTCGCGCGCTTATAAATAGGCGTTCGATCGAAGCCAAGATAACGCAGTGCGAACATGAAATTTGTACGGCAGCCGCTGACGATACGCGTCGCGAACTGACGAGAGCGCGCGAATGATGGGAGACATCGCGACGGAGCGCAAGCACGGTGAAATGTTACCGAGTACTATACGCGCCATCATTTGCGGGCCGTCGAATTGTGGTAAAACCAACGTTCTCATAAGCTTGCTCGAGAGTCCGTACGATGTACGTTTCGAGAACGTGTACGTATACTCGAAATCGCTGCAACAATCGAAATATCGATATCTCGAAACTTTGTTAACATCGATAGAAGAAATCGGTTACTTTACGTTCTCCAACAACAGTGACGTCATTCCACCGAGCGAGGCACGTCCCAATTCGATCTTTGTCTTTGACGACGTTGCGTGCGACAAACAAGATGCTGTGAGAGAATACTTTTCGATGGGCCGCCACTCGAACGTCGATTGCTTCTATCTCTGTCAGACGTACGCGAGGATACCTAAACATTTGATACGCGACAATGCGAACCTGCTGATTCTGTTCAAACAGGATAGTATCAACTTGAAACATGTTTATAACGATCACGTGAATACCGACATGTCATACGATGAATTCTGTGCGTTATGTCGCGATTGTTGGCAGCGCGAGTATGGATTTCTAATGATAGATAACGACAGTCCGCTTATCAATGGGCGATACAAAAAGGAATTTAATACATTCGTGGTACCGTAACATGGTTAATCGATATCGATACGTCAAGCAGGCAATATGGACATCAAAGATCGCGAGAAAATAGCGAAGCAGATTGTGAAAACGAGTGATTCGATTCGCAAAAAATATCACGCTTTGAAAATTGGTAAAATAGCTGAAGATACAGCATTGGAGAGACGCTTCAAGCCCATCGTCGAACCTCTAAAACAGATTGTTGAAAAAACCGAGGAATCTCAATCGATTGAAAAAGAAGCAAAGGATCTCGGTATTAAGAAAAAACAAAAACGTGAAGACAGCGATGACGACAACGATAACGATATTACTACTACTGACAAGGATTCATATTAGACGGATGTTGGATGGTTGAAATTAACGCCGCAGTCTAAAAAACGACGTACAACGAAAGAATTGAAAGCCGCGTCAGATTCACTCGTGTTCGAATCTACACTGGTACAATCATCGAAAGACCTACCGAAAGAACCACCGCTGTTCCTGCAAAAGGAAAATGTTTTCGAAACAAAAGACGTCAGTGAACCGTCATTCGAAATAATCATCAAACGGACTCTGCAAACGCAACAAGGTCGAGAGGCGTTGCATAATCAGCTGGGACCATTGGAGCAAAAGTACGTAAGCCCTCTTCTCGATGATAATGGAAAAAACGATCATTTGATCGCGTATACGGTGTTTATTTCGATAAAAACAGTGGTGCGATGCTTGGTGACAAGAAATTTGACGTTGACAAAAATGACTCCATAATCATAGACAATGTGAGATACAATGGTACATCAGGATTGTATGAATTGATCTTCAAAAGACTTCCCGATGACGCGGTTTTTATCGAGAATGACAAACAAACGTATAAAAGTATATTGTTAACAACAAATGCTCATAGATGTGGTCACAGCGCCCATAATCCCATCAAGAGCAATAGGAGATCCAAGTATATTAACATCATCGCTCCGCTCGTATCTACATATGGAAGTAGCGGTAAAGAGGGTGCAGGCGTGAGCAATATACCAACCGCCATGAAGTTAAACGACAACAAGATCGATTACGTGCATTGGGACGATCCCAACGAACTGATGGATCGACTCCGATTGCTTGACGCTTCGCATCGAGCTGGTAACGCTCACGATAACGAGATGCTATCGATCATCGAGAAACTTCGCGAAGCCGGCATTATTATAAATTAATCATGTATCGACGAAACGAGCTAATCGATTGACGTCAGTGAGGAAAAAACAATTTTAAATTATATATCTTATTTACTATTAAACATCGTCGAAACATGCGATCCGATGGACGTGAAAAAAATATTAGCTCCAACGACTCGTTGAGGAATTGCACACTCCGGCGAGGAGAAATTTTCCGCGAAGATGTGTCATAATTCGGGGATACGACGATCTGTGGCAGGCTGACATCGTTGAGATGCATCTGTACTCGAGTTTCAACAGAGGTCATCACTACATACTCACCGTCATCGATGCGTTGAGCAAGTACGCCTGGGCCATACCGCTCAAGATCGGAAGCGAGACGGCTAACGCTATCGCTAAGATAATTCGAGAGAGCGGAAGATGCCCGAGAAACTTGCAAATGGATATGGGAAAGGAATTTTATAATGCCGATGTGCAAAAACTCTTGAAAAAACACAACGTTAATCATTATTCCACGTATACGGTGTTGAAGGCATCGATCGTCGAGCGATTCAATTCACGCGATTCAAAGCACGCTTAAGAAGGACATGTGGAAGATGTTTACCCTCAACGGCACTTACAAGTGGATCGCGCTACCGCGTCTCGTGTCAAATTACAACGCGCGCAAGCATCACACTATCGGCATGCGACCCGTTGACGTAACTCCCGCGATCGCCAAAAGACTCTTGGATACAGCGTGATAAAGATCGCAGGTCCCGCAAAATTCAAAGTAGGCGAATCGGTACACGTGAGCAAGACAGTTTTCGAAAAAGATTACACGCCAAATTGGACCACCGAGGTGTTTAAGATCGTTAAAGTGCAGCGTACTAATCCCGTAACTTATCTGCTCGAGGACTATCGCGGAAAATCGGTCGCGGGCGCGTTCTACGAGCACGAATTGAATCGCGCGACTCATCCGAATGTGTATCTCGTGGAGAAAGTACTACAGGAAGGGAGACAAGGTTTACATCAAGTGGCTGGGATTCGATAGATCGCATAATGCATAAACTCATGGATAAACAAAAGCAGTGTAATTTAATTCATTTTTATAATGTATTAAAAAAATAAATATACACTGTATACATGTATACAAAGAGTTTTTTATTTTTTTCTTCCATTACATTTTTTAAACTATACATGTATGTAACTTACGAGAACACATGTAAAACTACATGTATTATAAACAATATATGTATTAAGCCGAGTATACATTAAATAAATCGAAGAGAGAATTAAAGCTAATTCCTCAGCAAGCAGGATCTTGGTTGCTATTATAAATTTTACATATAAAATAAATTTGAACAGCTAAATTTTATTATAAAACTACATATAAAAACTACAAAAAATACATACATCTATACTATATACATCTATATTACATATATAATAGTATCGTATAAAACTACAAGAATACATACGTTCATACATACGTACATAGATAGGATACATAGGTACGTACATACATACGTGCATATATGCATACATATAAACTATATAAAAAATATATGTACATTGTATAAACATGTATATTACAATGGAATCCGCCAATGTCCCCACGTCTCCGTCGAATCCGGTACGATGTATCGTTTGTCGTTCTACGGACTCAGAGCGATTTTCGACTCGGACACCGTATATACTTGGTGTAGCTTGGATCTTATACATGACTGGCGATGAGTCATTTCGATCTCTTCATTCAAACACCGCGTATAATCATCGAACGTTATTGTTCGTGCTACGACGTTATTCTTTACACCTTTCACCTTTTTAATGTCTTTTCTGCCGTCCACCGCGTACATCTTCGCTCTGAGTCCGACGAATTCTGTCATTATTGCACCGTTATTCTCATCCTTCATTAGATCGGGTACTTTTTTATTCACGAGAGGCATCCCGTACGCGTTGTCCGGTGGATAATCGCTCATATCGAATCTAGCGATATCGCGATTTCATCGTCTCGTACACATCGTCACATTCGATGTAGTATATGAGACTGTCCGTGTCGGTATACATTACTTTACATTTCTCGCGAAGCGGTGACATGTATTCGTGGTGAAATTCGTACAAGCAGATTTTCGATATGTCGAGTATACACATACCCACGTAAATCGGTTTGTCGAATTTCACCTCGAGTTTACGCAGTTCGACGGCGATTGTTTTCCGCAAAGACGCTGCGGCTATGGAAATTTGGTTTCGCGATCATTGCTTCCGCACCATACCGTCCCATTTGGTCAAAAGTTTAACGTCGACCTGATTCCGAACATTTTCCATTGTTTTACCGAATACCGCATTGTTCATCAATTTGTACAAATTTTTCTCAAAATCATTTTTCGTGCACGTTCTAAAGTGTGTATTGAATTCGATGTAATCGCGGAACCAGGCGGATTGAACAAATTGTAATACGCGGTGTATCTTTGCCATACGAAGATCATGGCACGTACATTGCTGCAGGTTGCGGTAGTGGATGATATACCGCTTCTTATCATATAACATCGCGAGAAGTTTATTCTGCCGCGTGCCGGGTGATTTATCGCGCGTCGGACAGAAGGGTAGGTCAGTGTGTCGATCGTGCAAATGATGCGGATACTCGAGATCGACCTCGAGAATATAACCCGTGAGCGAATCCGGAGCGATCGCGCTCGCGTCAAAGTTCTCAATATCTTCCATCCATCGAAATTCGGCATAGGGCAGCGGTTGATACATAGCCCATCCGTACAGATTGTTCACGTCGTAGTACATCAAATACGACGACAGTTTCGACGGGTTGTACGAACGCATGTTATTGGCTTGCGCGTATCTGCCGGAACATTGACTGAGACGGCCGCGTATACTGCGCTCGATAAACATAACCATATCGATGTCGGTGAGCAACTCAAATTTTACGCGCGTATGTTTCAGCATGGCGTCCCACGTGAAACCTGGCAATGTGTAGTAATGCGCGGGATCGAGTCCATAATTCGCAACGCAACTTTCGCGGAAATTTTCGAAAACGTCGGTCAATAACAAGATATCGGTCTTGAGATATAGATGTATTCGCCGAGCGTTCGGATGGAGAACCGCTGCCAGACATTCGCGGCATGCGCGTAATCGTTCTCCGACACCGTGTCACCAGTCAACGAGCTATAAAACGATTCACGCGATGGTAGGCGCGTGTCCTGCAGCTTGTCCGCGCGATCCACGTATTCGTATAGAAAGATACCTTTGCGCGTCAACAAATCAAAATTTTTGTTTGATACCGTGGAAATTTCGGAACGTAAAATTTTTAATTTTTCTTTCGTTAGAAAAGATGCTAATTTATCAAAGCTGGTATTTAAAAATTTGTACGAATCTATGAACCGCAAGCGTACACAATTTCGTGAATCTGATCTCTCGGTGGTATCTTTAACGTGTTTTGTAAACGAAATATATTTTTCTTTTGTTATCGGCAGCATGTCGATCCTGCCTTCGAACGCCGTAGCTATTTTCGTGATGATAAAGTGTGCGTCATAACCGGATAAGTTGTGAAATACTATGGGAATGCAATATGAACCTTTATAATTTAGATTACAATTTGAGTGCGCGGGACCACGGTAACGACTGGTAAGATGGCAATGATCGCGTACCCGCGTGTCGTCCGACGCAAATGGTTTTTCACAAATATGACAACGCGTCGCGCTACGATATGCCTCCCACTGCTCTCTCGACAACGTTTCCATGAGGACATTTGCGGATAACAGAATTTTTACTTGATGCGCCAAATCTGCAACTTTTCGAGTTGCTGAACGAACCACACAACGCAGTCTTCGCCGCGACGAAATCGATATACCGATAACGCGTCGTCGTACGAGCATCGCACGTAGTATCCGATGCTAAATACCTCGTGTTGCTAATAAGTGTACGATGCGTCTTCCCTCTCTGCCGGTTCCGTTCGCCGTAGTACGCACTCCAAGTCCGCGTAAACGATAAATGGAAGTCGTTCCTTATTCGTGTAGTTCTTGAATTCGAGCCACTTGTCGTCCTCGCTCGACAGTCGGATGGCGCAATTGTTCATCTTTTCGCAGTCCGTTGTATGTGACTGCAATTTTTCAGACGAACTGAAGTAATGCATCTGCAAACGGAAAATATGATTTTTTAATAAACAATTTTATAAGAGAATTTTATAAGAGAAATAATAAAATTTGTTAAAATACATACCGGTCGCAAAAGTATTTTTTGCATTTCTTCTTGTTTATTTGCGAGCTCACAAGACGGGACAGACCTTTGATGTACGCGAAGTGCCCCGCGTTGTCGTCGCGCGGATCCTGCACGTATAATAGATTTGCGTGCTTCTCCATCTTCCTTGATGTCAGATGTATCGGGGAGAATACCCCCCGATATTGGGGGATATTGCTGTCCATCCTTTATAGCAGCCGGAGTATCGGCGCTTCTCTCTTAACACGTCGCGACACGTACGCCGATTTCCACGAAAAAGCCATCATAAGTCTCCCTGATTCGCAATTTGTTTATAGCAGCCGGAGTATCGGCGCTTCTCTCTCTTAACACATCGCAACACGTACGTCGATTTCTAGGAAAAGCCATCTTATCATGGTTTTTTTCCTAGAAAAAAATTTGAACGTCATCGCGCTCCTTTGCGAACAAGTCGCTACATGTTTGATTGCAACAATGAAATTCCTAGAAAAAAAGGGGGAGAAGAAGGGGGATTAACGGTTTGCCATGTCAAAAATTTATGCGATCAGTCCTCCATCGAACGATCTGCACGACAAAAAAAATATTCCGCTCCTCCATCATTCGAACAACACGCAATGTATTCCGCCAAAAGAAGCAGCACACCGTACAATGGCGAAAAACAAAAGAAGGAATGTAACGCGTAAGTTTCAACTGCATTTTTTTTTATTTTTTTCTATTTTTTTCCGATATTGTACAATATTATATATTTAATTTCCACAGTATTTCGGTGGAGCGTCGCGCGGTGCGCTTACTGAGCAGACGTTATACTCTGACGGCCACGGGTTACAAATTTCTGGAAATTGGAATCAACGTTGGTCCACCGAGCTACGTAGAGATCGCTCTGGGAGATCATCGGAAACAGGAATTGATACTGTCTCTCGAAACGTGGAAGGGACACGTTCATCAGACAAATTCTGACGGTTAATGGTCCGACGCTTATAAAATTGTCTTTATAATCGTTTAGCAGCAATTTATAGATATTCCATCGTTGCTCTACGAGCATCGGACCGTTAATCGTCAGAATTTGTCTGATGAACGACGTTACACTCGTACGTCTTGAATCTTTGAACATACGCGTAACGATGATCGAATCGACGTTACGTCGAATGTTTGATCTGAACGAATATATCGATGTGACGTTCGATCGACTCGTCAGATTCGTCGACACGATTGATGCCAAGTATACGCGATTCTCCAACATCGCGTCTGTTGTAACAGATCCCGAGGAAGTGTCGAATGCGATACGCGATTGCGATATCTTCGATAGACGTCAACTCGTCGATTGCGAGCTGTTAGCTTTAGTTTTTAATGTATAAGAAAAATGTAAATAAAAAAATTTCACACTTAAATGTATTCAATTTGTTTAAACATATAATCATACCTAATATGCGAAAACATGTATTTCTTTCATTCCTTTCCTCTCACCATAAAATAATTAGAAAAATAACATTCGCCATAAGAGAGAGAGAGAGAACCGCAACGGAAGAGATAATAGGTATATAAGAGAGAGATATTTATTTTTTACTCGGCGGCGGTGGCGGCAGGCGCAGCGGTGGCGGCGGCGGCAGTGGGCGCGGCGGCGGCAGGCGGTGGCGGCTGCGGCGGTGCCCCCCCCCTCTGACGTCATGTCCACGCGCCCTGTCCACACGCAATTTTTTTATATCATCTTCGTTATTTATCTTTTCGTAATTATTTATCACGGTGTTGAAGGCATCAATTGTCGATTCAATCACACGCTTTACGTTCAATGGCACTGGATCGTCCAACGATCCACGCGCCGTCCCCCCCTCCCCCTTCGGAGCTCCTCGGTTGCGCGCAGTTCCCTCCCGCACATCCGCCCTCCATCAACGCTTCTGAGTTAGAACCCGCCTAGTATAACTACTTTTAGTCATTTTCAGCGAAATATGTAAATAAGTTATTCGAAATTATGAAACTGTAGCAATGTACGAATGTGGTGATTCATTTTTATGTATTAATGAGATGATTCTTGGTATTAGATATGAAGTAGTAAAAGGGCAAATGAGAATCAGTTGTATATGCAATACGGTGCAATTTACATTCTTTATTACAAATTAAAAAAATATAACATATTTTTCGACTCTAGTTTGAGTCATCCTCATAGATGTACTAACTGATAACTTACCACATAAATACATGTCCAAATCTTGTCAAACATCAGAAATCACATAGTAGTCGTAAACATTAAACAAATTTTTTTATAATAGATGACATAACGACAATGACAATAAAAAGCACAAGTCATAAGTGAAGAAATTAAAATGATGGACAGAAATGGTTATCAACATAAAATCAACATAAAATCAATCGTCAGTCACAACAAGATCGAACAGACACAACATTTAACAAATATTTATAATTTGTTTATAATCGCAGTGTATGTTTATAATCGCATGGTGTAAATACTCGGTGTTTTTTTGCAGATTGGCTGTTTTCTTGTTTCTTGATATGCAACCTTTCAGAGACAAATCTTTTCCCCAAGAAATGCTTCTTATCAAAAATTTTAACATCTTCCCAATTAAAATCATGTTTATACTGCAATCTGTGATCAGTTATAATAAAAGAGCAGTATTCTATCCGATCTGCATCCATCGAGAGAATAGAACCATCATCTGTCTGAAGTACCGGTCGTGGGGATTTGAGAGAATGTATATATGTATATTGTAATATACGTATATATGTGTATTGTTGACGTGTTATTTTAAACGTTATTTGCGATAAATATCATCACCTGCCTCGGTAGTCGAAGGGATAAGATGCTTGCCCGGTAAGCAGAAGATCCAGGTTCGATTCCTGGCTGAGGTGGTATTTTTTCACAAAATAATTACGAGTTTTCACGACTGGTTCGTGGTCGGGCCTCGCCATGACGCACACCCTCCCTTCTTATTCGGGGGCTCGAGCCATGCTTGATGCAATCTCTCCTGTCGTGCTCCAGGAGGATTATTTGTATATTTGCCAATGGCGTTGGAGGGTGTCGCCGCTGCAGTCCGACCTGTATCCATCGAAAGAATAGGATCATCATCTCTCTAGAGTACCGGTCGTGGGGATTCGAGAGAATACATGTATATATGTATATTATAATATACGTATATATGTGTCATTGTATTGTTGACGTGTTATTCTAAATACATTATTTGCGATAAATATCATCACCTGCCTCGGTAGTCGAAGGGATAAGATGCTTGCCCGGTAAGCAGGAGATCCAGGTTCGATTCCTGGCTGAGATGGTATTTTTTCGCAAAATAATTACGAGTTTTCACGACTGGTTTGTGGTCGAGTCCCGCCGTGACGCACACGCTCCCTTCTTATTTCTATTAATATAATTTCGGTGTTCTGAAATCTTAATTTTCAGCTGTTTAAACATTTGTCTCATGTAAATTGCATTGCGATTACAAGAAATTTTGTAAACAACATTTTTATTATGTGTTGTTGGAAGGGGATCTTTATGTACTTTGATTAATTCTTCAAACTTATTTAAGCTAAAGAAAGATATCTTTGACTTCAAGCCAATGATAACCTTTTTCATTTTGTCCTCAATCTTCTGTGTAATGAAAGGAAACCCAAATAAAAAGGGAGGGTATGCGTCACGGCGGAGCTCGACCACGAACCAGTCGTGAAAATTCGTAATTATTTTGCGAAAAATATCAGCCAGGAATCGAACCTGAATCTCCTGCTTACCGGGCAGGTATCTTATCTTTCGACTACAGAGGCATGTGATGATATTTATCGCAATAACGTGTTTAGAACACATTAACAATACAATGATATACGAGGATAGTCTGAAAAGTTTTGAGCCTTAACATGAAGATGACGTTACTCGTCAAAACCATTCTAGTATTACAATAGTATATGCTTTGGAAGACTTTTGTGAAAATTTCAGCCATGTTTGACGCTCAGTTGTTGTTTGATAGTCGTTTGTGTCAGTCGATGTCAGTGTTTTTGTAAAAATCGAAAAAATTGAATATCGTGCCGTGATTAAATTCTTACATTTAAAAGGCAATACGCCTGCGCAAATTAAAATCGAGTTGGACGCTGTTTACGGGGACTCTGCTCCATCATTTGCCACCGTAAAAAGATGGGCAGCTGAATTTAAACGTGATCGTACCAGCTTGGCTGATGATGAGCGTTCGGGACGGCCAAAAACTGCGACCACCGCTAATAACATCGAAAATGTTCATCAAATGGTACTGGACGATCGTCGAATCAAGGTTAGAGAGATAGCAGAGACTATGGACATATCGAAAGAACGCGTTTGTCATATATTGACTGAAGAATTGGATATGCGCAAGCTATCCGCGCGTTGGGTGCCGCGCTTGCTCACTTTGGATCAAAAACGAATTCGAATGAACATTTCCAAGGCCCTATTGGAGCGGTTCAAGCAAAACGAGTCAGATTTTTTGCGTCGATTCATAACTGTAAATGAAACTTGGATCCATCACTACACTCCTAAGACAAAAGAATAGTCAAAACAATGGACTGCAAAGGATAAACCTGCTCCGAAAAAGGTGAAGATGGTTCCATCAGCTGGGAAGATAATGGCGACTGTTTTTTGGGATGGTCACGGAATTGTGTGTATCGACTATCTTGAAAAAGATAAAACAATAACGAGAGCGTATTACACATCATTTACTTGATAAGCTGAAGGCAAAAATTACAAAAAATTGCCGCATTTGAAGAAGAAGAAAGAGCTGTTCCATCAAGACAACGCACCTGCTCACACTTCGGCGATCGCCATGGCCAAAATTCACAAACTGCACTTCGAATTAGTTGATCCCATCGTATTCACCAGATCTGGCCACCAGCGACTTTTTCCTGTTTCCTAAGCTTAAAGTTTCACTTGGAGGACAGAGATTTTCATCGAATGAGGAGGTCATCGCATACGTAAACGCTTATTTTGCGGAGCAAGACGCCAACTACTATTTGGAGGGGTTAAAGAGGTTAGAGTATCGATGGGAAAAGTGTATCGACTTAAAAGGAGATTATGTTGAAAAATAAAACTATATTTGATCAAAAAAATACTTGTTTCTATGTTAGTCTCAAAATTTTTCAGACTACCTTCGTATACATATATACATATATTAGGTACAAAAAAATTCTGAGCTTTAGATTTCATACAATCGAAATAACAATTTAAATTTTATATATCTTCCCGCCCTTTTGCGGTTTTAAAGCGTTGACATTTGGCCTTCTAAAATGCCATACGGTTTGGAGTTTGATGCACATAATCTCAAAAATCATTAGTGTTCACGATGACAATAACAAAAGAGCGTATTCGATTTTCTATCCACTTCGCGTTTCATCTGAAGAAAAATGCTGTTGAAGCCACTGCAATGATTTGTGCTGCATATGGAGAGAATGCTGTAAGTCATACTACATGTAAAAGATATAAAAAATTTCGCCAAGGAGATTTGTCTTGAAGATGAACCGCGTGCTGGACGCCCTCAAAAGATTGAAACGGACGAATTGCAAGCATTGCTGGATATAAACTCTGCGCAAACTGAAAAGGAGCTTGCAGAACAACTTGGCGTTACGCAGCAAACCATTTCCATACGTTTACATACGATGGGAAAGGTTCAGAAGGAAGGCAGATGGGTTCCGCATGAATTGTCCGAAGACAACAAAAGTCGACACTGCACTCACTTTGCTTTCAAAGTTCCGGAAAAAAGATTTTCTGCACAAAATCATTACAGGCGATGAAAAGTGGATTCTTTATGATAACCCTAAAGGTAGAAAATTATGGGTTGACCCTGGTCAACCTTCGACATCGACGCCAAAGCCCAATATCCACGCCAAGAAGGTTTTGCTCTGTATCTGGTGGGATTGGAAAGGTGTGTTGTATTACGAGTTATTATAACCGGGTGAAACAATCACGGCAGACCGCTACCAACAACAATTGACCAATTTGAGCGATGCATTAGAAGAAAAGAGGCCAAAGATTTACTGGCCAAGAACGTCGTAAAGTGATCTTGCTTCATGACAATGCTCGACCACATGTTGCGAAAGCGACTCAAGACCTCTCTTTGCGTTAGACTGGGAACTTCTCCTGCACGCGGCGTATAGCCCAGACATGGCGCTTTCCGATTACTACCTATTCCGGTCGCTGCAACATCATTTGGCTGATACACATTTCGTGAGATTTGAAGAGATACGAAAATGCATTGATGACTTTATCGCTTCGAAGCCGGTGAGCTTCTATCATCAAGGAATTCGCAAGCTACCTAAAAGATGGCAAAAGGTCGTTAATGCAAACGGGGAATATTTCGCTGATTAATATTTTTTTGTTTGTTTTTGAATAAAGATTGAATTTTACAAAAAAAAGTTCAGAACTTTTTTGTACACCTAATATTATAATATACATATATACATGTATATTCTCTCGACGTAAACTATAAAATATTCTTAGAGTCTCTTTCTAAAGTTGTACTTTCTAAAATTATTCATTTCTAGGATTGTGTTAAATTTTGATACCAAGAATTTTTTAAATATAAATTAATTAAATCAAAAATAAAACAGGATAGTCGTTATCTCTTAAAATGTTGATAATGCGTTTGATGTTTTTTTGATGGTATTTCGGGTGCAATAGTAGTGCTTGATCAATTATACCGATGATCATCCCTTGTTTTTGGGAGAGAGAATACTGAGAAAGAAAATTCAGATATCTTCTCGAGAATATAAGTTTTTGATACTAATCCATTTCTATGACATTGTTATTAATCTTAATACAAACATCCAAAAAGTTTATATTTTTTTTATAGACTTCATTTGTTTATTAAATATACATACATAGTAAAGTATCTTGTTCACATTTTATAAATTATATTTATGTTATATTTATGTTATATGAAATATTTATTTTTGGTAATTATACAATTTAGCTATCTCACCAATTTTGATAAAATTAGGCTCATTCAACGCGTTTTTGCACGGAATGAAAGAATCCGGAAGAAATAAGCATCGCGGAAGAAACTCCATCACTGTGTGATAAAGATTGGGTTAGATTAGATTTTTTTTGCTAATGCTAACTTCCCCGTAGGAGGGGGGGGGCGGAACATACTGTCTCTACGCATACACCTTTTAACACGAAGGTTCCATATAGATTTACAACTTTTTATGTATTTAACTCTAATCTAAGTTTAGTATAAGATAAAATAGCTTATGACTTGTTTTGTTAATAATATTTTTTAAAAAACACTTAAAGTTTAAATTTCGTGCATGAAGCAAATAGAATTACTATCAATTATTTTTCAGTTTTCAAATTCGAATACTTTTCGCATGGGTATGTGGCATGGAGTAATCATGTCGCTATACTTCATCGGTATGACAGATTTCCTAACCTGAATAATCGTTAACTTTAACGATTAATATCTCGGTTCGCGGGGCAGAACAATACTTATTTCTTCCGGATTCTTTCATTATGTGCAAAAACGCGTCGAATGAACCTAATTTTATCGAAATTCGAAGTGAGATAGTTAAACTGTGTAATTACCTTATTTTTAAATTTAATGAAAAAAATATTTTTTATGTACGAATGTACCGGTAAGATTTTTTGACAGTTTTTCCTTACCAATGCAACAAATATTTGTATTCTTTGAATTATTTCTGTCGAATAAAGTTTTTTTCTTGTATTAAATACAGATTGTATTAGATATAAATTATTTATAAAATTATCTCAATACTGTTTCCCCAATACTATTCTATTTTTACTATTAGATTTAATATTATATATATAATAAATTATATTTAATAATATATTATTACACACATATATATATATATATATATAGGGTGTCCCAAAACTCCCGCATTTGGAATACACTACGTAATTCTTTATGTTAAAAAAAACAACTTTTTCTTTTAGCAAAATTGCGTGCGACGAGTAATTTTTACAGTGGATCAGATTAAAAGTGACAGTTGATCAGATTAAAAATGAATGCGCATATGTGCGTAGCGGTCAGGGTTGGAGCGCTTTCCTTAGGCCGACGCCTGGTAATCTTTGACGACTTCACGTACTATATTGTTCAAAATATGATAAAAGTTAACAAAATAAGTATTGTTTTCATCCTTTAACGATTTAATAATGAAATTGTCTGATTTCGTAGCATTATTTCGATATAAAAATAAATGTAAATAATATGGTGTATAAACTGAACATTCTATTATTTTAATTACTGTGCAATTGCATATAACAATATAAAAAAATACTGAATTTAACGAATTATTTAGACACTATTATGAAAAAATCAATTTTTTTACTTTTCGTGATTACGTACTCACGTAATTAATAAATATTCATTAAATTCAGTATTTTTTTTTGTTGTCATATGTAATTGCGCATACGATAATAAAAAAATAATTAAAATAATAGAATGCTCAGTTCATCATATAATTATATTTATTTTTATTTTCAGATAATGTTACGAAATCAGATAATTTTTTTATTAAATCGTTACGTAAAGAATGAAAACAATACTTATTTTGTTAACTTGCATTATATTTTAAACAATACAGTACGTAAAATCGTCAAAGATTAAGTCCCAGGCCGCGCCGACCTGAAGAATGCACGCCGGCCCTAACCACTATGCACATACGCGCATTTATTCGTCATTTTTAATTTAATTTGTAAACACTATTCGTCACACGTAATTTTGCTAAAGAAAAAAGTTGTTTCTTTTAACATAAAAAATCACAGTGTACTCCAAATGCGGGAATTTTGGGACACCGTGTGTGTGTGTGTGTGTGTGTGTGTGTGTGTGTGTGTGTGTGCGCGTGTGTGTATGTGTGCGTGCGTGCGTGTGTGCACGCGCGCGCGCGCGCGCGCGTGTGTGTGTGTGTATGTGACGAAGTGTAGACATCAAAAATATATACACACACACACACACACATATATAAATATATATATATATATATATATATATATATATATATATATATATATAAATTGAATGTGATATGGATAAAGCTATTGGTCTCCTAATACTCTCCACACCGTTGTATGTTCAACGTTCTCCATTGTTGCTATTCTTTGAGTCTACTGTTCTCTTATTCTCTTCAATGTGCTTCAAGATTCTTTCTTCACAATTAGTTTTGATATTGATCTATCACTTTTCGATACTCACTTTTTAAACGAATCAGTAAGCATTTATCTAACCTTTGAAATATTTTTTTATTTGGATGCTTGTTAAGGAAACGATTCGCGTATAAACATCTTACTTCAGTTGAATTACATTAAATGCCTACAGCAATACATACAGCAAGGCCGTACAATAAATGCGTGTCTGCCATTTCTTGATTTGAATACATCTTATTCCTTTAATCATACACTAGCTCCTAACGCATAGAAAATTATCGAGTATTTCTAGCAAGAGAACAAACTGAAGTGAGTAAATTCAACTGAAATAGAAATCAACAAGGTTAGGAAATACCCAGAACAATATTTATAAATCAGCGCTCGGAATTAGTTGCACATATCGGTCCAATTTCGGAGGCTTCCCCCACTATCGCTCGAGGTTCAGCGGCCGAGTTCCTGAGACCGCCGAACGGCTGTGCCTCAAGAGCGTCGACGTATGAGAAACATGTTCCATACACCTTTCGTTCCAAACTGTCATTAGCTTCTTTGCTAAATTATTTTTATAAATAAATAAAGCATTGAATTTTCTATTATTAACATACTACATTGTGCTTTATTTATGGGTGCTTTATTTCAAATGTAATAGGTCAAATATCTCAAAAAGTATAAAAGTGAAAAAATATTTCAGACAAAAGTTTTGCACGCACTTGTTTACGCGGTTCGTACAAATTGAGCGATCACGTGATGTCCGCAAAGTGTTGGAAAAATGTTCGCAAGCTCTTGCACATTGAGTGAACTTTACGAATGAACTTTACGTACCACTTCGTCAATCTGAGATACACACAATCGAGAATTCGCTTTTTTGAGAACGCTCGCAGTATTCTGTCGAATCCGAAGGCACTCGAATCGTGGCGATAGACACATAATATCACACATTACTTTGAATCGAGTAGGATTCAAGACTTGAACGCGGCTGTGTACCAAGGATTCGCCAAAATTTGAAATCCTTCATCAAAAAGTCTCTCGTAACGACTAAAGTGAAATGTTATCACAAGACGAGATTGATAAGCATAAATTAGCATAAATTATGACACGAGCCTCACTATCGAGTACGATAAGAGCGACAGATATAATGATAAAGCACGATTTACTTTCTATGAACAAAGATCATAGTCGACTGACTGATAATTTTGGTAACAAGAGTTTGCGAGGAGCTTGCAGGATTATTTGATCGATTTTATCCTATCAGTGATTGACACGACAAATCATACGATTTTCGGCCAATCGATAGTTTACATTTACGTTTCGTCGATTGCGAAACAATGCCGCCATTTAAAGGTAGCTGATAAGCATAATTACTTTCGCATAGTAAATAATGGATAATAATAAATATGGACGGGCTACCTAGTGCTATCAATCGGATGATTAAGAGTATTCAATAGCCGCAAATCGGCAAGCACGCTTTGCGCGTTCTGCAATCACGCATTCAGGCGTGATTTACTTAGGGCAATTCTGAACAATTAGCTTACAAAAGATTTATTTTTATGTCAGAATATGACGGAATAAAATACGAAATATCTCGTAAACTATTGATTTTTTCATATTTGGGTCTTAATACTTTTATATCCAAAAAAACTAAAGGAATCATATTGCAACAAAAAATACATGATACCATTTTAAAAAAATGATCATAAAAAATCTCGGAAGTAACACTATTGGGTTGTCGGAAAAGTCATGATGCATTTTTACATAACAGATGAGGCTAGTTCTTGAAAGTACTAGTCATTCGCATCTATGTTATTGCTATGTCATTTGACAACTGACAGTTCTAGCTTCATTCTAAAAAAAAAATTGAGCGATTGAGTTTTGAAGATTTTCTAACAAGTTGAAGATGGAAGACCAAACTGTGCATTTTCGCCATATATTACTGTTTTACTTAAAGAAAAGAACGCGCGTCAAGCTTGTTGCATAAAGTTTACGATGACAATGCTCTACAAGAACGTTAGTGCCAACAGTTCACAAAACTCTGTGCTAGTGATTTTGACCTCAACGATGCTCCTCAGTTAGGGAGGCCCACCGAGGTTGATGACGACAAAATAAAGGCATTGATCGAATCAAACCCACGTTACACAACACGAGAGATAGCAGAATATTGAACATCCATCATTCAAGCATTCACGACTATCTGAAGAAACTGGGATACGTAAGCAAGTTCGATATCTAGGTTCCTCATGAACTCAAAAAAGTTCATTTGAGTGCGTATAAACATCTACGATATGCTCATTAAACGTGAGGAAAACGATCCTTTTTTGAAGCGACTGATAACTGGTGATAAGAAGTGGATTGTTTACAACAACGTGGTGCACAAACAATCTTGGTTCCGACGTGACGATTCGCCTTAAACGACATCCAAAACAAACATTCATCAGAGGAAGATTATGCTCTCAGTGTGGTGGGATTTCAAAGGTGTTGTGTTTTTCGAGTTCCTATCAAGGAACCAAACAATCAATTTGAATGTGTACTGTCAGCAAGGACAGTTTAAACGAATCCATCATCCAGAAACGTCCAGTGCTCGTTAATCGTAAAGGAGTTGTGTTTCATCACGACAACGTGAGATCACACACAAGTTTGACCACCCATAAAAAATTATTAAAGTTTTGATGGGATGAATGTTGCCACACCCACCACTCGCCTGCGCCGTCAGACTTCTACTTGTTTCGCTCTCTTCAAAACTCTTTGCATAGTATAACATACATTGGGCGCGTTCCATTTGATCACGTTAATATTGACCACAGTCCTAATTGACCCCGTTGATATTGGCCACGTTGCAATTGATCACCGTCCGAATTGACCACCGTTTCGATTGATCACGATCTCGCTTGACTACCGTCCCGATTAACCACCGTCTAGATTGGCTATTTTGAAATTGATCATATTCAATGTACTGTTGTTATTACTGCAATTAATAATATTTTTTACTTTATATGAAGTAATGTAAATGTGCTCTATTCCAGTCTATTCTAGTACGCGGAATATTCGTATTTCCCTAACTCTGCCGAATTTTACGTGTGAATTTTATGTGTGTTATCGGGAAAAATAGTCTCTTCTCGATAGCACACTTATCAAATAATGTGTGCTATCGGGAAAAAGACGTGTTTCCACATAAGTTTGCGAAGTCCATCCCATCACCACCCCGATGCTTAGAGGCGAAACGAGGTCCATGATTATACTATTCCACAGGTTTTTGACTATTTTTAAGTAAAACACTTACACTATTATCCGTTACATGAAATGATAAATATAGATATAGAGACAATTGTATAGTACATATTTAATATATTTCATAACCTTTTTCAAAACTAATTCTTCTTTACATATTATCAAGATTTGATTAATTATTACTGCAACATGTAAAATTTTGCAGAGTTAAGAGGAAACGAATATCCTGCGTACTAGAGTAGACGCATATTACTTGATAAAAAGTAAAAAATACTATTAATCGCAGTGATAACAACAGTACATTGAATATGATCAATTTCAAAATAGCCAATCTGGATGGTAGTTAATCGGGACGGTGGTCAATCGGGACGGTGATCAAACGGAACTGTGATCAATCGGGACAGTGATCAATCGTGACGGTGGTCAATGAAGACGGTGGTCAATTGCAATGTGGTCAATATCAACGTGGTCAATTGCAACATGGCCAGTCGCAACGTGGTCAATTGGGACTGTGATCAATATTAATGTGATCAAATATCGGATAATAGGTTTAATTCAGATAAAGCTGTAAATCAGCATCTTCAGTTTTTCGCCAATAAGACAGGTCCTTCTATGAACGAGAAATTATGAAAATAACTGAAAGATGGCAAAAGGTTATGGAACAAAACGGGCAATATATCATTGATCTTTGTTCTTTATATAAATAAATGACCTTTGAAAAACATAGAAAAAATACGTCATGACTTTTCCAAAAAACCAATATTTACAATCAAATCGATAATGCTATCATTTTTCCTCTTTGAAGTTATAAAACTTTTGTCTGAAATATTTTTCCATATCTTTTATATTTTTTGAGACATTTGACTTATTACGTTTAAAATAAAACACTCATAAATAAAATACAATGTAGTATATTGTTATGGCCGAGCGGTGGTTCGCTCGTTTTTGGCCCCCGAGTAATGTTGAGAAAATCGTTCCTTGCCAACGCGCCATTGTTTATGGACTATTGATTTATTGATTGAAGAGATTCGACAGAGAGATTCATGAGAGACGGTTTTGAGAAGTGACGCGCGAATGGATTGCAAACGCGAAATGGATTATATCGTGAATAATGTAATTAATCATGCTCATTAAAGTTCTTTCTTTATAAACGGCCTCTATTTATTTACGCGTGTCGTGTGAGTAAGTGTTGTGCGAGTGACCGCCGCGGAAGCGCGACACTTTTGAGAGCTCGTCCGACAGACAATGGAAAATAGCGAACAATGGACGTCGCGTCGGCCAATCGAAAACGAACGATTCGTAAGGAAGACGAATCATATGACGAGGAAAATGATTTGCACGCGCACGCCGGAGGAAGACGAGATGTCGAATTTGGAGGCTGTTCTCCGTTCTACGCAGGAAGAACTCCGTCTTCTGCGAGAGGAGCGAGCGGCTGGATGTCAGTGTTAAATGCCAGACCAATCATTAATTGGCTAATTTCTTTTCGTTTTTATAAAATAAATTCTGTTTTTCCTTAAATTTGCATTTGCGCAGTATTGAGTAAAAGAAAATGCATTTACATTGACTTTTTTTGATTTGTCGGACGGACGCGCATACGTTTATCAAGTTTGGCACAGGCTTCGATTTTAGGTAGGAGGAAAATCAAGTAAATAATGAGTTAAATAGTCTTCGAAGTTTTTTCGAGTGTCTGAAAGGTGGTTTCTGTTACATGGAATTCGTTTAGATGTGTAAATTCTTCGGGAAAACGTTCTAGATTGGATCATGGTTTTCATTGGAGCCTGTGGGGAGGTTGATTGTTCTTTTCGTTCGTAGAAGGAAAAATGAATTTTGAAAATATTTAAAAATTTTGAAAGAAATAGATACTCGTTTTCGTTTTCATTTTTGTTTAAGTTTGCTGTTGAATTGGTGTCTATGGCGTCTATGGGAGATCTTCTTTTCCGAAGCCCGAATATTTGGCTGAATAATAATTCTAAGAAGTCTGCCTCGCCCTTGGTTTTTTTGAACCGTGGTTTTTTCCGAGGGACTTAGGGCGAATACCGAGGCAGGGACTTGGGGAGTCTTTGAAGATGATGAGTTTACAATAGATACCTCCCCCCCCTTATCCGAAGAAATCAAGAAAGAAGCGCACAAAACTTAAAATTCAAGATTCAAGAAAGAAGCACTCAAAACTCAAGAAGCACTCAAGACTCAAAACTCAAGAAGCACTCAAGACTCAAGATTCGAAAAAAAGAAAGAAGAAATTAAGAAAGAAGTGGGAATGACTGCAGTGGCTCAGTATTTCCAAGAGAGTATAAGATTGAGATTAGGAGTACGGCGCCCGGTAACCTGTAGCAGCAGCTCAAAGTAGGATAGGAAGGCGCCTAGTATCCAGAGATCTTTACCAAGGAAGAGAAGAAGGTCGCTTTCTGCAGAGCACTTCCTAAAGAGAATTGTCGGGACGACAATTTTGTGGAGGAGGGAGACAGTGTTGTGGCCGAGCGGTGGTCCGCTCATTTTTGGTCCCCGAATAATGTTGAGAAGATCGTTCCTTGCCAACGCGCCATTGATTATGGATTATTGATTTATTGAAAATATTCGACAGAAAAATTCGTGAGAGACGGTTTTGAAAGGTGACGCGCGGATTGTAAGCGCGAAATTGTTTCACGAACAATGTAATTAATCGTGCTCATTAAAGTTCCTTCTTTATGAACGACCTCTATTTATTTACGCGTGTCGTGTGAGTAAGTGTTGTGCGAGTGACGCGAAAGCGCAACAATTTTAATAATAGAAAATTCAACGTTTTATAAAATTTTATATAACATTTTATTTATAAAAATAAAATTAATTTAACAAAAAAGATCTAAATAACAGTTTGGAGCGAAAGGCGGATATTATGTTTCATATGTTACATACGGGGAACGAATTCTTCTCTTTCAGAAAAAGATAACAGCTGCTAATCAGAAAATGAAGCGCTTCGAACGATCTAGAGAAACCTTAAATAAATACACAAAAATTCTTCTTGAGATACGTCTCACTATCAAAAAAAAATAATTCTTGCGATAGACAGTTTTGTCGGCATCGACAAGTTTATAACATACCAATAAAAAATATTACAAAAGCAAATTCCTAACGGATAAGAAACGTGTCGGATCGTTTGAGGGTGACACTTCCCAAATTGGTGGGGAAACTAAGGGAAACGCCAATCAAGAAGAAACGATTATCGGCCGTTGGCGGCCATACCAATGAATGATTGAGGGTGTGGAATAGTGGGAAAATTTTCACTAACTAATTCCATCATTCGCTAGGAAATCTGGAAATATAAAAATAACCACAATTCACAGAACACCACTCCCCTCCTTCCTCTATACTCACAATTTTTTTAAACTATCATTCGACAAGCCAACGCGGAAATCCATTACGCCCACAGATAGTCCCTTCGGAACCCTTTAAAAATTGCGACTTGGAGCGGATCGCTCTCTTCTCTCTTCACATCGCCCCACGTTTTGACGGACGGGATCATCCGAGGTTGTTGTCAATTTTTTCAGTTAGTTTAGAATCTGTGCGCGATACTTTTATTCACGTGTGATACGATCCACGATCCAGCGTAGGCATCACACTTCTTGCCCATCACCAGCGCCCGCCACGACAAAAGTAAATCCATTTTTATTACCTCTTTCCCACGGTAGATTGGCTGTTTGGTTCGCGATTTTGATATAATTGCTTTCTTAAAACTCTTCAACATTCCGTATGGACAAGCCGCCGATTGACTCGGTGAAGCTGTCTCCCCCGATTCCTCAACATTCCCACCTGGCAAGCCGCCGATTGATTCGGTGAAGCTGTCTTATCACGATTTCTCAATTCTTCTATCACTCTCACCTCACTCTCTCTCTCTCTCTCTCTCTCTCTCTCTCTCTCTCTCTCTCTTTCTCTCTCTCTCTCTTTCTCTCTCTCTCTCTCTCACCTAACTCTTGTATTTATATAGTGAACCAAACGAACGCCATCCCGAACAAGCGAACGAAACGAGCATTGCGACACCGTCGGGAGAAGCTCAACAAACGAATTCGTCGCGAAACCGGACACGCCGAGGAACTCGCGGAGCGCTTAATCGAAGTAGAGCCGAGACTCTTTGACATCTCTCTACACCAATACGCCACCGCCCTCCGCTCCGCGGCAGACTTTGAGAAACAGTGCACTCCAGAGCACTTCGACATGGAAAAATTCTACGAGCTCGTTCGTCAATTTCCTCATTCTCCCACCCATCCATCTCCTGGAACCTTTTACATTAAAAGAAAGTTTAAACCCGACAGTCAGTTTTGGGATCAAATCTCAAAACACCAAGTTCACGATATTATCCCTATGTACATTTCCCATGACCCTCTTCCCTACCTTGTTCCAGTGAAGGCTTTCCGTAGCGCTCACCCTAATCCCCCGCCACACCTGTAACCCGATCCCGATCGATATGCTCGCGATTACTAATTTTTTGCCCCAATTAGAATAATTGGGAATATAAATATCGGATTTTTTTTATTTATTATTATTTGAAGTTCTATGTATAAAATTTTTGTAACCAGTACTTCCATATTCAAATGTACATAGTAATATTTGCGCCACTTCGTAGAATCTTAGAATTAACATATTGTATTTCCTTTTTTTTATTATTAAATCATAGTTAACTCGAATAAATCTCGATTTATTTAAAAAAAACTTGATCCCGAACCGTTCACGGCTCCCTGAAGATCGCACGAGGTCCATCCCTGGTAAAAGAGATTTGGTTCTCTGACCTAAAACGGACCACCGATAGCGCTGGCGCAGGTAAGAGTTATAATGTCACCGACGCTGACCCGATTCCTGTCCCCTTAACGCCCGTTCGATTCGCGGATCGACCTCACGATGTCGATCTGTGAGAGCAACAAAAGTTCCATGCGTCCACCCGAGTTCTCCTCCTTCTGACGAAAGATATTACCTTTCCTCTAGAACCTCGGACGTAACAGTATATGGCGACGTTTCTGAGACACAGCAATTCAGCGACTCGGCCGCTAAGCCTCGAGCGGTGATGGGGAAAGCCTCCGAAATCATCCCAAATGTGCAACTAATTCTGAGTAGTATTGTAAATAGAGTAGTGATTTCCTTTTATGAAGGTAAGCAATTACTTATTTCAAAAATGCATTAAGTGAATAAGATATATTCAAATCAAAAGAAGGGCAGACATGCATTAGTGTATGGCCTTGATAAATGTAATTCAACTTAAACAAAACGCGAATCGTTTTCCTAACAGGCCAGATAAAAAAAACATTTCAATTTTTTATTGAAATACAAAAATTGCTATAACTCTGAAACAAGATCGAATAAGACAAATGTTGATAACTTTTTTCATCGTTTTTATGTCCTCTATCCACTCCTGAAGTAATTCCACATGTTACAAAACAATATAATATAACAGGAACTCAGTACAATACAAGAAAATGTAAGGACTATGTATGAGCGAGTGAAAAGCGCGCGCCGGTCTTGAGCACTTCGTCGATAAGAATGCTTATTCGTTAACTTTAATCTGCTCTCTTACAATAATTATTTGTCGGACATAATTGTTCTAAAGAAAAAATTGTTACTTTTAGCCTAATAAATCGCGTTGTGTGCAGGAATTTTGAGCCTTATACATGCAAATATTTTACATAAGTGTGTAATGATACGCCTGAATCACCCCCTCCCCCTTCCTTGTAACTGGATCCTCCAAACAGCGCAGAATAACGTGATAAAAGACATGAAGAGTTGAAATTCACCTAAAGAGCGTGAATCATAATAGTCCCCGCTGCTGGCCTCGCTATCGATCGCGCTACCGAACATATCTGCAGAATCGCCGAATCCGTTCGGCGAATCTCGCAAATCTCTCTTCGGAATCATCCCCGGCGGAGTCAGCCTCAGAATCCGAATTCGGCTAACCTGTATCCGATTCTTCCCGATTTACAGCCGGATATATTAGCTGACTCCGATGATTTTTGGAACGGATGGTTCCCGGCGAGACAGCAACCAGTCCAGTGCTGATTTCGATGAGTACTTGTCCAGAGCGATCCTAGAGCGCCTAGAAAGACAGGAGCTTCTGGCAAATCGTTCTCGTCTCCGAAGCACGCAAGCTTTCTCGCAAGCTAAGGCGCTTCTTAGCTTGGGCCTCGAAGCAGGCTGCTGCATGCAAAATCCGTCGTTGTCGGTGACATATAGGGAGCTTCCTGTCTCCGAGCCGCAAAGTCTCAGTCCCCAGTATCAGATTTTCTAGCTCGAAAATCCGTCCGAAAAAGATTTCGACGAAACAATACTTTTGATGGTGATCAGCTGATCGGTAATCGCCTCTAACATCGCGTGTGACGAAATCCCCTTGCGTCGCGCGCCCAGGATCACGACATGCTGAATTCTCGGAAAGCCGTGAGTCAAGCTATTATACGATTACCGGAATTCGCGAGCATTTTTGGCGAATAACGACCGAGATTCTAAAAATCGAAATTATATCCAGTCATATATATATTGTTGTAGCCAGATCTACAACCAATAATAAAAGTAGTCCGCATGGCAACAAAATTAGGCCGCATGAATCTCGAAAAGTCTTTCGAAAGACGACACAAACGTGTGACCGACGAAATTGCGACTAGTCTTTCGAAAGACCGCAGAAATGCATCACGCGAGAACATTGCGAAAAGCCTATCAGCAAATTCCTAAATTTGATGATCAAACCGAGCGTAATATTGATTAATCAATATCACGCAACCAATCGACGCAATCGATTTGCTGATCGGGCATCGATCAGACTATATAACCGGTTACACAAGGCGGAATCGAGAGAGTCAAGAATAATGTGTCGTTCGGAATCATTATAAACATCGCGCAAGATATTACAAAAGCGCGACGAAGTTCACGCGAGCGGTACTATCAGCGTCTCAGGTGACATATTCGGTCGTCGGCCAGAGTAACGCGATACACGCCGAGCCGCCCGCCAACGTTTAACCGTGTGTAAAGTAATAAAATAAGAAATACTAAACTCAAGAATTTGTGCATTTATTAAATAAACCAATTAAAATAAAGAAAGTGTGTTAGTGAATTCAAGTAGATTTCCTTACATTCTTTTGATCCTGCTCGAAGTCCCAACTCCTTAGGCTTAACGAACCCGACTATCTCTAATATTATCGTTGTAGCCTATCCGGGACAACATTTTGGTGGCAGCGGTGGGATAGTCAAAACCACCCCCAAGAACAACAACTTGAGAGGATCATCGTTAATCAAGCCAGCAGAATCAAACGAGTAAGCCCCGACACATTGCATTACGGGCAGAAGAAAAAATTTTTTCTTGAAGAAACAAGATAAGACCTGTAGTAATAAATTACAAGCAGGCAGAAGAATCAAATTCAAGACCTGTAGAAAACAGGCGGACGGAAAAGTCCCCGTCAAAAAATAAGCCGCCCACGAAATTATGTCAAGTGTATAGTGCAACATCAGTAGAGTGCCGACCTACGACAACGAGTGTCCAATGACAGCGGAGCAACGACCAGAGAATCCACGAGCACTGAGAGTCAGCCAGCGCTGACCGTATACAACGATACCAGGCAGCAAGGACGCTTCACCGACACGCACTACTACACAGCAGCCAACTGATACGCCAGCACAAGCAGCGACCATGCGAGCGTATACGATCTATCTTCTATTAAGTCAGTCTAGTAAATCAGAAAAATCATATTTTGTAAAGGCGAATGTCCGCAGCGAAGGACAGTTTAGCGAATGCGACTTGGCCAAAATCGCGGCCAATAAATAATCCCGTAAAATTTCCACACACTATCTCCGCGTTAAATACTGCGAGAAACGCGTTAAAAGAAATACGCGATAACGCCGTGCGCCGTGTACTACGATACGATAGTGACGAAGACGTCCATGTAATAACCGAACGCGAATTTCCGTACGACGAAAAGGATTATTATATAGCTTGCTCGAACCGAACGATACCGACTCTCACATTACACACACGTACAAGCGCGCAAACACATACATACGAACTTACGAGACAGAAGCATATTTAATATTTTTCTTTCAACATATACCAATCGCTAATAAACGAAATGGCTTACTCACCTGTCGAACAACAGAACGAAATCGACAACGAAATTTTGCAACTACGGCATTCGGTCGAGAGACATAGACCGCAAGAAAGTCGAACGAACCGCCGCGTCACAATCGACGCACCGCCCGATAACAGTCTCTTTCGAGAATTAATGGATGAAATACGCGATCTCCGTGTGCAAGTCAACGGATTAAACCGGCAAACACAATTGCCTATGGGCGAACAACAAGAATATCTCAGGATTTTCTGCCGCACCCGCTAGATCTAACTTATGGACGTTCGTATCAAGATATACGAAATCAGCCGGGAAATGCACTGACATTCCTCACACTGAAAGATGCGCGTAACATGATCCCAGAGATCGATGGCACGTCACGAGGACACGTGTACGAATTTCTAAATGCAAGTACGTACGCGATAAAAAATATACATCCCGCGGATGAACATTCTCTATTAGAAGCCATTTTTTGCACTAAATTCAAAGGCAAGGCCATGATGGATTTCCGTACGCGAGATATAATAAACTTCGAACAGTTAAAACGAGAACTAGAAAAAGAATATTTAAGCAAACGAAGTACCGCATATTTACAACTCGAATTTAATTCGCTTAAACAAAAACTAAACGAGAATGCATAAGAATTCGGTAGGCGAACAGACAATATAACCATGGAATTATACGATCCATGGAAGAAGGAAAAAATCATAACGTCGAACGGCAACGCGCGATTTTAGAAAATATAAAAGAGCAGGCGCTCTACAATTACCAGAACGGTTTACACGACGAAATTAAATTGATTGTATGATCGATTGTACGATTGTACGATATCAAACAATACAGGAAGCAATCGCAGGAGCAACCGCGGAACAAAAAACGCGAGGACCTAGCACGCGAACGCTAATCTATCGAAACCGGCCAGTATTTAAAGCGCATACACCCAGTCCGCGTTGTGAAAAATGCGGAGAAATTGGTCATTACGGGCGCGATTGTAGGACTAGCCGTTTCTCAAATAGATATACCCTGCCTAAGCCAGAAGGACACGAATAAATACAATTGAAAAACAGTGTAGCTATTGCAAAAAGATAGGACATTTGCGGCACGAATGTTGGACACTGAACGGAAAATCGGAAAACAGCAAAAATTCCGGAAAAATTTTTTCGAATTCGCGAAAAGAATCCGTGAAGAACTTTAAAAATAAAAAGAGCGAAACCGGCGAAGATAAACCGACCGTCCCGCGCCTCGCGTCAGAGTATCGCGTGGCACACGTCAAGGGGACATCGCTCGTCAACACTGGATTAAATGCGATCACATTACCAATTGCAGAAGCTAAAGGTAGAAAAATAAATTTCTTGTTTGATACGGGCGCATCAGCAACAATAATAAAACTAAAACATGTTCTAGACGTCCTAATCTATGAAGAGAAAACTAAGCTAACAGGCATAACAGGACATGAAATAATAACATTGGGCAAAACACATGTTACGGTTCAACTGTCGCGAAAAAAGATACGACACCCTGTATACATAGTGCGAAATAACGTGCCAATGGAATACGATGCAATCCTAGGAGCAGATTTCATTTGGAAATACATAACTGCGTTCAATCCAAAAACAAATTCAGTACAATTTCAAAACACGAAATTCAGACTTTACCCATAGGCGCGTAACTTTAGGGCCGCGCAGCGAAACAATCGTGCAAGTCACGACTAACCAAAACATAATTGGATTGACGAAACCAGAGGAAATGATACCTGGAATTTTTATTGGATGTTGCCTAGTCGAACCACGAAATTATACATGTCCAATCAGTATAATAAATATTACGGAAGAAGAAAAAATCGTTCAGGTACCGCAAGTAATAGTAGAAGAAATAAATATACAAAAAAAAATAACATAGGAATCTGTGAACGCAATGCAGACAAAAAATAAAGAGACAAAATTAATAGCTCGAGAAGAACAAATAAATAATTCCTTGCGCACAGAACATTTAAATGAGGAAGAACGAAAATCTGTATTAAAATTATGTCACGAATATAATGACGTGTTCCACCTAGAAGGGGACACATTATCGTGCACAATAAAGATTAAGCATGAAATATCAGTACGAACAGATTCATCACCAGTAAACGTACGACCTTATCGTTTACCGGAAAAACATAAAGACGAGGTAAATAAACAAATTCAAGAAATGTTGAAACAAGAAATTATCAGACCAAGCGTCAGCCAATGGAACGCACCACTATTAGTCGTGCCCAAAAAGACAGACGCGTCAGGAAAAACAAAATTGCGAATTGTAATAGACTTCAGAAAATTAAATGATCTCACAATCGGAAATTCATTCCCGTTGCCCAACATAACGGATATACTTGATCAGCTGGGCAACGCGAAATATTTTACGACACTGGATCTCGCATCAGGTTACCAGATATCAATGACGGAGCGAGATAAAAATAAAATGGCATTCTCTACACCACACGGTCATTATGAATTTAATAGAATGCCATTTGATTTAAAAAAATGCACCTGCAACCTTTCAACGACTAATGAATTCAATTTTAACGGGGTTGCAAGGAATTAAATGTCTAGTATATCTTGACGACATTGTAATATACGGTCCTAGCCTTATAGAACATAATAAAAGATTAAAATTAGTCCTTCAAAGATTAAGAGAAAATAATCTAAAGCTTCAACTGGTGCGAATTTTTACGAAAAGAAGTAATTTATTTAGGACATATAATTACGGAAAATGGAATTTCGCCAGATCCATCAAAATTGCACGCCGTAAAAAATTTTCCTATGCCTAAAAAGGTAAAAGATGTGCAATCATTCATCGGATTAGCCGGATACTATCGAAAATTTATCGAAGATTTCTCACGAATAGCAAAGCCATTAACAAAACTCACAAAAAAAGGAGAGAAATTTGAGTGGACCGAAACACAGCAAAATGCATTTGACATGCTAAAAAATAAATTAACGACAGCACCGATATTAAAATATCCAGACTTCACGAGAGAATTCCTCCTAACCACGGATGCATCGGACTATGCAATAGGAGCCGTCTTATCGCAAGGCGAGGTAGGTCAAGACCAACCTGTCGCGTATGCCAGCCGTGTACTATCACGAGCAGAACAGAATTATAATACGACTGAAAAGGAATTACTCGCAATAGTATGGGCAGTAAAACATTTCAGACCTTATTTATACGGGACAAAATTTAAAATAATTACCGATCATAAACCGTTAATATGGTTATTTAATGTGTAATGAGATCCCGGATCACGTTTAATCAGATGGAGATTAAAATTGGAAGAATTCGATTACGAAATAATACATAAAGCTGGGAAAGCAAACGCTAATGCTGACGCATTAAGCCGTAACGTAGCAGCAATAACAGAAGAGCAACAAACTGACGACATCGCGTCAGAAAAGCAATATAAAGAAGAAGAAAAGAAACAAATATTATATGAAGACCACAACGCACCTATAGGAGGACACCAGGCCGTTGAACGAACAATAAATAGAATACGATTACACCACAACTGCCAGGATTAAAATGAGATGTTGAGCAATACATCTCAAAATGTGAACATTGTCAGAAAAATAAATTGCAACGACGCGCTAAAGCACTGTTAATGATAACAGATACGCCAACAAAACCGTTTGAAAAATGCGCGTTAGATATTGTAGGACCTGTGCCTGTAACAACGATGGAAAACAAATATGTATTGACATTTCAGGACATTTTTAACAAAATTTAGCAAAGGAATACTGATACAAAATCAAGAGGCGACAACAGTAGCGAAAGAATTTGTCACAAAAATCATTCTAGAATATGGAATTCCAGACAAAATCCTGACCGACCAAGAAACAAACTTTACCAGCGAATTATTTAAAAATACTTGCAAATTATTAAAAATACAAAAATTGCAAACGACGGCCTATCATCCAGAAACAAACGGAGCACTCGAAAGATCACATCGGACATTAACCGAATATTTACGACATTATATTAATAATGATCAGACAGATTGGGATGAATGGATACCGTATACGATGTTCGCATATAATACGACACCGCACACCGCTACGGGATTCACGCCGTTCGAACTGGTATACGGGCACCAGGCACTACCTACGGCCCTAACTAGCTCACCGAAATCATCGTACACATACGATGATTATGCGCAAGAACTCCGTGAAAGAATACGAGCCGCGAATCAGATAGCGAAAGAAAATGTAAAAGAGGAAAAACAAAAAGCGAAGGAAACCTACGACAGAAAAACAAAAATACGCACGTTCGAAATAGGATATAAAGTCCTACTACACGACGAAACAGTTCGGCGAGGGAGATCGAAAAAACTAGACGCGTTATGGATCGGACCCTATACAATTTTAGAGAAAATAGGCGACTTAAACTATAAAATAAAAATGGGCCGCCGAACGATAAATGTGCACACGAACCGAATTAAACCGTTCGTCGAAAATTAAAAAGAGATAAAAGAAAAAAGCACATAATACAAAATAAGAATAATAGAAAAATAAAAATAAAAACATTGGGACTTACCGAAGAAGAATCCCAGCAGGTCCGGAACATAATCCAAGCACCAATATCCAGAGTTACAAAAATCACTACAACTAATAACTACACTAGTAAATAACTACACTAGAAACTATACTACACTATGACGATACGAGTCATGCACCACACGAGTCAGGCCCCAGGAGAGCGACCCTTCACCTGCGCGGGATTAGCCGCGGGGTCATCCCCCATATCGACATCGTCCAGATCGGTGGCCACCTCGATCGGATCATCCGGGTCCTCCTCGTCATCCACGTCCACGTCAGTGAGAACAGCGTCAGGCATGGACACAAGTAACTCAAAAAGTTCCACGGACTATGGCAACTCAAAAATCCTACCGGGAGCATCATCGGTGGCGAACCAGATGCAATCGCCACATGAAACACACCGTTAGAGTAAAAGCGGTTGACTATCGACAACCACTCGCGCACGCGGAAATGGGCCTGAGCGGCAAGATTGTCAATAAACTCGTCGATGTCACCATCGTCGACTTCGATGTCGAAGCCTTCATCATCGGACGAGGCTTCCGCCGCGGCATCATCATCAAATATCGGCGGATTGCGCTCAAAATTTCCTTGGGAACCCATTGTGTCAACACAAGGAAGGCACTTCGACAACTGACGAAATGCAGCCAGAGAGTTCATCGCAAAAGAATGAAATATTAGAAGGGTCACACGGAATATCTAACACCGATATAATAAATACGTCACTAAGAGAAATGATAAATGTTATAAAAAGCAAGCTCAGACAGATTCACAGGAGAATCTTTTTAACTAAGATAACGAAATAAGAATAAAGTAACATTACACCTGAGAATATGATAAAAAAGAAACGCCGAATTCGAGCACCGTAAAATTTTCATAAGAAATAAGAATTTTTATTTTAACATTGCAGAATAAAGATGGATAACCAATGGAGAAGAAGAAGAAAAACTACCATTTGAAGTAGAAAACTTCAAACACCACCCCGGAATATACTTCGAGGAAATAGGAAAACTGAACATAAGCGAGTCATTCTGGAAAATAGTAATAAAAATAGATATCTCACCAATCGAAAAACGAACAGAGCAAATAGAAGAATACATTCTAAAAACGCAAAATATGTGCACTATATTACACTTCACAAACAAGGGGTCATGTCAAAACCATAATATCATAATTGAAAACAATTACCAGCGGTTAAAACATTTAACAAAAAGAATAAACTTTCTGTATAAAGCACAAGATACAAAAACGAAACGAGGGCTGATAGATGGAATAGGAACTATTGCCAAAACATTATTCGGAACAATGGACAATGAAGATAGAAAACTAATCAATGAACAATTAAGTATCTTACATAACAAACAACAAACAACAGAGCATATAATAAAAAATCAAATTAAAATTATAAACGCGACGATAGCGCACATAAGTAATCACGAAGAAATAATCCAGAATAATGAAAACATTTTAGCTAACGCAATCAAAAAATTAGAAATGACACTAACAACGGAAATAAGTAGCGAAAACATAGAAGAACACTTTATAATCACCAATGCAATACTTGCCGCAGTGACACAAAACGCGGAAGACATACTAGAATACCTAACTGCGATAAAAAATGGCATACTACATCCGCGACTAATACCGTTAGAAGAAATAATGAAAAATCTTAAAGAAGCAATCACACAAATACCACAAGGATCATATTTTCCATTTAAAATAAGGGAAGAGGATTGACCTACAATAGAAAAAGTAAGCAATGAGCGACAATGAGCGCGCACTGCGACAAAACAAACGTCTACATAATCCTACATTTCCCGCTAATTTCACTTCCACTATACGAAATATTAAATATAATACCACTACCGGTACTATACAAGCAAAACATATCCGCATATTAATTGAAACGAACAATCCATTAATAGCTTTGGATACTAACAGACACACGTACGCAAAATTGACTCACGAAAAGTTAAAACAATGCAAGCAAATAAATACAAACTACTTGTGTGAACAAATCTTTCCAATTAGAAATGTAAAAATCGACCCGCTATGCGAAATAGATATATATGTAGAAAATGACAACTGTTACAATTGTAAAATTGTGTAACAATTGTAAAATTAAATACATAACATTAAAAAATAGCATATGGATAGCTTTAAGCAATTCATATTCTTGGTTATATTCCACACCAGCGAAACAAACTATTACAATTTTATGTAAAAATAATGAAGAAATGCGTAGAACTATTACAAATACAGGAAAAATAACGTTATCAAGTAATTGCAAAATAGTCACATCAGACGCGACAATAAAATCAACAAACACCAACAAGAAAAAAGAAATAAAAACGTATTTATCAAAATATAACATTACATTACTAAGCGAAACTTTCAAGGTAAATAAGACAGAAAAAATTAAATTAAAAGTTATACAAGACGCAACAGACCTGACAGAATTAACAAAGAAATTAAATAACATGAAGAACGAAATAAACAATAACGAGATATCCCTTTTTTCACAAAAACACTTTATATATCCTGTATCAATTAGCAGCTCATTACTAATAATCGTTGTTATCGCAACAATAATAATTGTCATAAGAAAGAAAAAACAAAATGAAATAATAACTCACGCAATGTAGATCACGCCGTTAGAATAAGCGAAAGTATTCGATTCTAAGCAAACGATTATAACAAAAAATGTATCGGAAGAAAAAATTATGTAAAAAGCGAAAACTTCGTATCTCCGTTTTCTTTTACTAATGGGGGGGAGGATGTAGCCAGATCTACAACCAATAATAAAAGTAGTCCGCATGGCAACAAAATTAGGCCGCATGAATCTCGAAAAGTCTTTCGAAAGACGACACAAATGTGTGACCGACGAAATTGCGACCAGTCTTTCGAAAGACCGCAGAAATGCATCACGCGAGAACATTGCGAAAAGCCTATCAGCAAATTCCTAAATTTGATGATCAAACCGAGCGTAATATTGATTAATCAATATCACGCAACCGATCGACGCAACCGATCAGAATGCTGATCGGGCATCGATCAGACTACATAACCGGTTACACAAGACGGAGTCGAGAGAGTCAAGAATAACGTGTCGTTCGGAATCATTATAAACATCGCGCAAGATATTACAAAAACGCGACGAAGTTCACGCGAGCCATACTATCAGTATCTCAGGTGACATACTCGGTCGTCGGCCGCCAGAATAACGCGATACGCGCCGAGCCGTCCGCCGACGTTTAACCGTGTGTAAAGTAATAAAATAAGAAATACTAAACTCAAGAATTTGTGCATTTATTAAATAAACCAATTAAAATAAAGAAAGTGTGTTAGTGAATTCAAAAAGATTTCCTTACATTCTTTTGATCCTGCTCGGAGTCCCAACTCCTTAGGCTTAACGAACCTGACTATCTCTAATATTATCGTTGTAGCCCATCCGTACAACAATATTGTAAATAGCAGCCAAACAAAGTTTGTAAAATCCAATCAGTAACTATATAATTTCTATCATTAAGAATATACTTGTACATTCACACAAGTCAGTTCACACAAAATCTTCTTTATTTTATTTCTCTACCAAAACTCTCTTTTCCTGTCAATCCGATTAATGCTATCCCGCGAAACCGTGAGAGCGAACCGCGAACCGAACGGAGTAAGTTTAGTAAACTGTTTTAAGTAAAATTGAGGGAGCAATTCAATAAGATATAAAAGTCTAAGGTTATGTTATCTTACATAAATTTCATGCATCTCCTATAATAGACCAACTCTTCCTTTTTTATAATTCCAAAATTAAATTTCGCACAAAGTTTTGCATGAGAAATCAGATTAGAATAAAAAAATATGTCATTTGAAAGACAAGTGATTGTTCTGATTTATTCTATGTATATATTATCTTTTTTCATTTTTTGTTTTTCATTTGTTATTTTCCCTCTTCTTTAATTAAATAAATATTAATTATTCATTTCAATTCTCTCTTCTAATTCTTATATATTAAGATGTTAAAACTAATGTGTTGGAAGATTACAAATCAATACAACATGTTCTGGAAAAGAAACTTGATGTAAGAAGTAAATCTCTAATTAATGATAAAGAACAAATAGTAGAAAACTTACATAAAATTGCACGTAAATTCAGTATTGACAGAGAAAGGTACAGCAAACAAATTTTATTTTTTTATTGAAAGTTTTTAAAAAATAATTATTTTACTTAATTATAATTAAATAAATATTTTATTTAATTAATGTATTTTAGACTTAAAAAAGGATTATATAATCGTCTTTTGGATCTGGTTAGCATATTTGATCTTGAAGTACAACAACAGATGTTGTGTTCTATATTTAATTTACTATCAAAAAATATAGCTGTAAAAAATCAATTATCAGTAATCATGGAAAACGTGGATTCTAAAAAACTCAATTACATCCTGCGCACGTAAGTCTATTTATTTAAACATATCTAAAGACATATAAATGTTAACTTTTAATTTAACATTATATTTTCCTGAATTAATAACATTATAACATTTAACATTTCACAGAAACAAAATAAAAAAATATGTAGAAAAAATCAATAATACGTGCTTACGCACAACACAATCCATAATAATTACCAAATTAGAAATATTTATTATCGCAATGTTGTGTGATATTTGTAAAAAGACAAATATTAGTTTATTTAAATTCAATTATTTCACTGAAGAACAATATATAATAATGAACAATAATGCTAAAATTTTATCACGCATTTACGAAACAACCGCAAGACATACTGAAATTTTATTCTACTGCGAAAAAGAAAAATTCACGATTGTTGAGAATCAGAATCGACGAATATCTGATCAGTTACAAGAACATTTGCAAATATTATATGATGTTATACATATGTTAAGAAATTTGAAAAATATATAACAAATAAGCAATTGTGAATAATAAAAAGTTGATAACTAAAATAAAAATTTGATAAAATGAAATAAAAAAATTAATTGAAACAAATTTGAAGAACGAATGAAATAAAATATTACAAGAAGATAAGTAGTCACGTCGCCAAATTTACACACAGCAAACTTCATGTAGAATGACAACAAAATGTTTGTAATTATCTATTTATGAAATCTCGAAATGACCCAGTTTACAATTTCATATCTTAGCAATACTTGAATCGATTGACTAGAATGAATTAGTAATTGAAAGTTGAATTATATAATAAAAATATTTCTAGTGTTTCTTTTCATACTCTGCGAATAAAGATACAACAAAATAAAAATGGATCAATTTTATAAAACATCCATGTCATTATTTTATAAAGCTCAGTATGACTTTCCTAGTTTCGACAATAGGGAGCAATATTTTCTTGATCAAGAGATATGTCTTCCTGTCTTATTTCATTAATTGTTTTTTATATATGTAATTCTCTTATATGGCTAGTTAGAAGTATTTTTTATAAATGGGACTAGAAACAACGGTAAACCTTTACTAAAACCTACAACTCAGACTTTAACCTTGACATATGTTGTACAACTGTACTGATGTGAATTGTACTGAATGTGTAAGCGTTTTGAATGCGTACTGAGTAACAAACATAACAAAGAAACGTAAATACTTATTTTCATTGTCCTTCGATATAATACAGTGTGTACTGTAAGAAATTAACATTCAAAAACATTCTATAGTTCTTCATTTTATAAGTCTAGTTATACATATTTAACTTTAAATATCTCAGAAACTATGAGCGACCGTCACCTAATTATTAAGGCAAAGTTACTCAGAGTCATGATCTTGACAAGATATATCAAGATCAAAGTCATCCGAACTGTATAAGTTTTAATAAAGATTTACCGAAACAACAATAAAAGATAAAAAATCTTCCATTATTGGTTGTCTGAAAAAAAATGGGAAAAATGTTTAATATTGTTCAATGCAAAACTATATGATACAAATATATACAACAAAATAAGTAGCAAAATTATATACTAAATATAAATAAAAGCACTATATAAATAGATTTACGTATATAAATAAATATCACTGTATTTTTCGTTTTTATTGCATTTTTGTTTTCTTGCACTGACAATAATATCTCACCATTTCTGAATTATAAAATTTAATCTGCTGAATTATGAAATTTAATCTGATGAAAATCGTTTCAATATGACTTCAAATGTTTTACTAACACTCATATAAATATAATGTTTATATGTAACATAACTGCGTTCAGCAGAATATAATAATTTTACAACTTTTATGATTCTTTGCTAAACGCCCTGAATGATTCTAAACGCATTCAACATCTCAACACGTTTATTCAGCAGTCGCCATGATTTCTAGCGAACTAAAAGTACATTAAATTTTATGTTATATTGAGTAAAATAACTACTTCCATCGAATTAACATTGCAATTAAATAATTTTTATTAAAATTAAGCCAATATTAATTTCGTTATTTATTGTAAATATTATCATATCAAATTTCTTGCATTTCCACTTGGTAACTTCTTTAATACAATTTTATTAAATTGTGATACGATTCCGAAAAATTGGATTCTATTATCAATACATATGCCTTAATTATATCATAAGAACATTCAGCAGAATACTCAACATGCAATTTACCAACTTATTCGCAAATGATTCCAGAAGTAACGTGCGACGTCCGATTGAACAGCGATTTAATGTAAAAATGTCTCAAATCTAAAATTTAGCGGTGGTAAGGTGATGATGTGGGGTTGTTTCTCACGTAATGGTCTTGGTCCGTTAATACAAATAAAAGAAATTAAGGATAGATTTGTCTATCGTGATATCTTACAAAATCATATGTTAGCTAACGAAGAAATGTCTACAGAATGGTTATTTCAACATGATAATGATCCAAAATATTCTTCTAAATTAATTAAGATATTTCTCATAGAACAAAATGTTAATGTAACCAAGTCAATTTCCAGACTTGAACCCAATGGAACATTTGTGAGATTATGTTGGACGTCAGTTGGGAAAGCATTCTTTTACCAATAAAACGGAATTAATGGGAAAGATCATAAAAATATGGTCTGGAATACCGGTTGAGTTTTGTGCTCAATTAATCTAATCAGTGCCATGTCGTGCAGTAATCAAATCCAAGAACTATTCAACATCTCTAGATTATTACAAATGTTTACATATTGTTTTTGTTAAAAGTAATATAATTTAAGCAACTTATGTTTCCTAATTCTTGTCACAAAGTTTCTGTTTCGTTTCTTCGACTCAATATTAATTGTAATCAAGCGTATTCAAAAAAAAATTTATTGTATGTTGATGTTTGAAATGTTATCTCTGTATATTATTTTTGTTGTATTTTTTCAATCTATGAATTTCAGAAGATAAAAAATATACAATAATTTCCACAAAATATACAATAATTTCCAAACAATTATTCTTAACAATTTTTCTTAACTTTTGTTAGTAAGTGTATATATGATCAAGAATAACCATAAATAATTTTATGTAATTAAAGATTATCAGAAATTTGTAACTATAAATTATATTTGCATACAATAGAATATCAAAATATACACTATATATCACATTATATACAATGCATACATATATTTTAATTAATTTACTAGAGAAGATTTATTTCTTCTCTATTTCTTCTAGATTTACTATCGGTGTGCTTATTTCTATGAGTTCTTCGGTTGCGTTCTTTATGCTTATCGGGCAGGTGAATCTTTTTGGGTCCACAGGACAGCATCCGACAAATACTTTTGACTTCAGTTGTTCTGATCTTATTGTCTCTATTTGATTCTTGTTAATGATTGCTTCAATAATTGTTTCGCTGCGCGACTTTAGTATCTTTTGATACGGTTGGAGTTTGAAATTTACATTACCTATACTTACAAGGGAAGTATCGGAAGTGTTCCCCCCGATTTTAATGAGCTTCGAATATGTTAAAATATGGACAAAAATAAGAGATACATATTTTTTCTATCTGCGTTCTCAAACGTTAAGGAAGTGAAATCACCCCTTGAAAAAATCGGGTTTTTTCCTGAGTAAATATTGTCCAAATCGTTAAAGATATCAAAAAAAGTGTTAAACAAAAGATATCAAAAAAAGTGTTAAACAAAAGTTTTACGGCTGCAAATGTACTTTACAACGACTATTCGAATTTTTCAAAAATGTTATATTTTTTAGCCCACCCATCTCTCCCCCAATTTTCAAAAATTTTTAAATTTTTGTAAGGAACATGAATTCAAAAACATTTTATACTGAATATGGTATATACTAAAGTTATTTTCCGAAATCGCATTTTTAGGAAATAAGCGAAAAATATCTTTATACGAGTATATGCGCTTCATACGTATTCATTTCATACCGCGTTGGCTGTGCGGGACAACCACAGTTAAAGATGAATATGATGCAGTTCGTCAGTACTGTATGCAGTGCAACAATAATTATTGAAATTGATAAGAGTTTTTTTATAATAATACTAATGAGAGCAGTAATAATAGTAATAATGATAGCAGGTTTTGTTAAACGGAAGTCAAATATTTTTAATGAGGTATTAGAAAACGTACGAAGCACTTTGGACATTTAGAAACAAGTTACAAATAAAGAAATAATTATAAAATATGATTATTTAATTTTATAAAATATGATTATATGGTTTATTTAATTTTGGTCGTACGGCTATTGTAATGCTTACGGTAACTATTGCAATGTTATGAATATATTTTATTGATCAACATTTATATTTCGTGTCATAATGTCTTAATATCGCAACGCTACGCAAGAAATATGCTAAGGCATAGTTTTATTTGCATTTTATTTATTATCAGCATTGTTTGCATGAACATTAGTATAAAAGAAATCGCTGCGAATTCGCAGTTTTATAATTAATTTCATTCTCTAAAGTATTATCGATTGATACAAGTGAGATATACGAGCTTAATAAATAAATATGTATTTAAAAACAAAATTATGAAAGTTTTTATTGCTGTTTATATTTTCAAACAATTTTTATTTTATAAATTCTTTAAGTTGAAATTATAGTTATTTATTTTAATTAATTTAAGATTTAAGATTTTAATTAACTTTTTTAATCAACAATTTATTAATTTTGATAATATTTTTTAAAGATTTTTAGACATAGTAATACATAATCTATATATTATACAAGATTATTCATTCTTCTTGTTCAACAAATTTTTTGTAAAATAATCAATTATTACAAAGATACATTAAATTCATTATAAATTAATTATTTTAAAACGGTCTCGCTTTCCCGCGCGGAAAGCGGGCAGTCGGTTACCAGGAGAGGGAAGTGAGGACGTTGGAGACAGAAATTCGCTTGTTGGTATTAGACGTGTATTGGAATAAAGAAACAATGATTTATTCGCTTAACAGGACGATAGTGGATGGTGCATTGGAATGCACCGATCTTTGTGAATGATTGTGGCTGTGGACGGGCGAAACGGCGATCGGCGCGCGTATGGTTTAGAATAGAAATGAGATATCACTTCGGCGGTCGGCGCGATACTGTTCGCTGCGCGAAATTAGGTGGCGCGGCGCACGCGCGGCGGCGGTGGTGTCGCACGTGTTCATCGGGGATCTTTAAATCGACGGTGATGTTAAAGCGCTGTCGCGAGGATGAAGTATATTCGCGAGGACGTTTGACCGTTTAGGTCGGAGAACGGGTGGGCTGTTCCTTGCCGAGAGGGCTCGGCTGAGGGTGTACCCCTCGTCTGTCTCAGTGAGTGCCGAGTGAACTCGGCCAGCCGGGAAGGTCCCCAGCTGTGTGCGGAGAAAGAGGCGTCGGTGCCGAGTGTACTCGGCCGACCGAGGCGTATCCCGGTGCTCGGAAAGGAACGATGGTATCGGGGAGAACCCCGATGCCCGGCGGTGAAATCTCGGGAACGGCGAAGTCGGATCGAGCGGACTCGACGCGCTGGGAAGACCCCAGCAGCTCTCGCCGTGAGAGATTCGGAGATACGGCTTTCGGCCAGGCCAAGCGAACTTGGCGCGTTGGGGAGGGCCCCAACAAAACTCAGGTTTTTTACCAGGCTTTGGATACTCGCTTCCTTAAGACGTGCTCTCGGAAAAAGAACAGGAGTGATTTCCTGTGGAGAACGATGCCTTTTTATACCCGAGATCGACCTCGGTATTTTCGGTCGGATTGGTCGAATTGGTCGATCTCGGGGTTAGCATCCCTCTCCCCAGGAGCGGAAAAAAGGATCGGATATAATTGGTTTTTTGGGATTATAAGGAATAGGAGCGGGGGATGTTCAAAAGTAGGGAAGGAATTCGGTGGGAAGAAAACGGCGCAGTGCGGGATTGGTCACGCGCTTGTAGACGCGGTCGTGGCGCGGTGCGGGATGCTCGCTCGCTTGCGTGGCGCGGCGTCGGTGCGGCGCGGGACGCATTCACGCTCGCTGATACGGCGCGTGGTGCGGCACGGGGTGCGCTAGCGCTTGGTGGCGCGACGCATGGCGCGGTGCGGGGGAATACCACGAAAATAAGTATATTAAAAAAAATAAAACTACATCTCCACAAATCTATTTCTTGCGTAAAGTTGCGATAATAAGATATTATGAAATATAAATGATCAAAAATTGATCAATAAAATATATTCATAACATTGCAATAGCTATCGTAATCACTGCAACAGCTGCCGTACGACCAAAATTAAATGAACGATATTTTATAAAAATAATCATTTTTAACTTGTTTTTAATTGTCCACGGTACTGCTTACATTCCTTGATCATCAAAAATATCATCAAAAATAAAAAATATTTTAATATTATTTAACAAATCCACTATCATTATTAAAATTATGATTATGCTTATGATTATTATTAATAAGAGGAAAAAGAGACCAATGAACGAGTGAAAAAGAAATGACGTGACAAAAACAAATTCGAGTATTCAGCATAAAATGCTCTTGAATGCATGTCCTTATAAAAATTTAAAAATTAGGGGAAGGGTGGGGGGGGCTCGAAAATATAACATTTTTTAAAAATTTGAATACGTCGTTGATGTCGAAAACTTTTGTTTAAAATTTTTCAATTTTTTTGATATCTGTAACGGTTTGGACGATATTTATTCAGGAAAAAAAACCAATTTTTTTCAAAGGGTAATTTCACCCCCTTAACGTTCGAGAACGCAGATAAAAAAAATATGTGTCTCTATTTTTGTCTATATTTTAACATACTCGAAGCTTATTAAAATCGGGGGGGGGGCACTTCCCTTGTTAATATTTTTTTCCCGTGGTCACATCTTGCCTTTTGGCTAAGAAATCGATTCTTAATATTCCCTTCTAATCCATGGGAAAGTCATTTCTGACATACTGAATGGCGAATCACTTGTTTTCTTAGTTTTATTGTCAATTTTACTTTTGCTAGCATGTGAGTCTTATGTTCCGTCACCGGTTAATGCAATGCGTTTCTTCTACGCACTGCAGTTTCGCTTTTGAAATTTCCGACTTTCATCAATGTGAGGATAGTGCGAGTATCCAGGAGAAAAGTTGTTTTCCCTTTTTTCGCTTCTTTTATTGGCAACGTTATCAATTCTAGCCCGTTGCGTGTCTCTCCTCGCGTTACTTGTGTTACTTTCCGGCCGCGTGTAGCTCTAGTCTTCGATCTCTCGCCTTCGTCCACTAGTGCTACTTGATGCTGAGTCAATGCTCTTCTTCCGCGGTTTATCCTGTTTCGTCTTTACCATTGTATTTATTCGTGTTTTATTCGTGTTGTATTGTCGTTTTTGTTTTGATGAATGATGCCTTTTTGAATCGTGAAGTATCTAATACGGTATTTCGTGCGGTTGTGTCCTGTTTTCTTGCAATGCGTGCAGTTGCTCATTGTATTTATACGCGGCTGTCTATCTGGCTGTGGTAGGGGGAATCAACCGGTAAATTTATTTGTTCGGCAATCTCGTCCATAGTCTATTTTCCCGCATTTATGGCATTGCGGATGATCTATTTTTACAGGCGAGTGGGTGAGATATACTTGCTTTCGGACGCCCGAAATTCCCCATTGGTCCTTTAAATTTTTCCTCCGTGCTCGCACCGGCGTTTTGTAATGTCGTATAATATTGCGAACGTATTATATTAATAATTTTGTCGTCTTGTAGTCCTAATTGGAAGTTATATAGAGTCAGTTTTTGTATAGTTTCTAAGATCACTCTTTTCGATTCTAATGTGTTTTGTTGCCCTTCTATCATAGACTCGTATAGTTCTATGACTAGTTTATCTGTGCGCAATCCGAATGCTCTTGCCGACTCTCCGGGCTTTCAGCGTATTAAATTCTAAATATAATGTGTGGTACTTTTTTTGCTGAGATAACATGCTTCCAATTCTCTTTTCAATTGGGCGAAATCGCATATATCTCGCGTTTGAAAATCAGTCATCTGCCTTTTAATTTCGTGCACAGTATTGCTTCTAATAGTGTACCTTCCTCCATGGGATTTGTGTTTTTCATTGCGTATGACGCAGCGCTTAGGAATTCTGGCAACTTGTGCGAAGTTCCGTCAAATTCCGAAATCATATCACGTGCTTTTTTTAATCTTAAGTTTAATCTTAAGTATGAACGCATCTGGTCTCTTTGATTTCTGACATCTTCCAATGTCCGTACATACGTTATATCTATTCATTACTGGGGTGCAATCTATTCGCTCGATGTTCAAATGCCGATTGTGCAAATCGATTTTCATTACGATCGATCGACCTCCAGTCGGTCCATATGGTCTTGTAACGAGCGTACTCCTTCTAGTAATGCGTCTAATATTGAATCTTTATCGTTATTCGACTCCGGTAGCTCTACTTTTTTGCACAAAGGGTCTGTCGAGGCCCTGAGTTCTATTTCCGCGTCTATTTTCGCACGAGTCACCGCTTGTTCCCCGTTTTCCTCGCCACGAGGTATATGTAATTGTCATTCTGCCACATTTCTATGTTCGGGGTTGCGCGTTGCGATGTAGTTCTTGGTTCCTTGGGATCGAAAACGCTATCGTATGATGTTAGCGAAAATTCTCTTTGCTGAATTGCGTTCTGTCTTACGTTTGTGTCTTACGTTTTGTCTAGAACGTGTAGTTCTGGAATGCAGTCTATCATTGTCTGTTAAATTCGGTATCAAGCTTTCGTCTATATCATCAAACGAAAATATTCGCTTTACGACTGTATTCGGATGAAGCTCCGGCTTAGATGAGCTTCTATTTGAATATTGCGCGTCTAAATTATGGCGCACGTTGTCGCGAATGTCACGTATCGCTTCTACGAGTACATGCACGGGGATGGTAATATTACATGCCCATCGTGCTTGCTCGCTGTGTAACCACGACGCGTTCTTAACGGGCTTCTATCGATCTCGCCTTCCAACATTAATATTATTCGCTCGCTCATTCAAATTGATTTCTCGGTACTTACAATACCGCCGTTAATTTCATGTTGCTTTCGCTTTTGTGTGTTGTCGTAGATCAGCGCCTTCTGCGGTGTCGCTGATATGTGCTCGCTGGTTGCTCTACCGGGTGTCCTTGTTGAATGGCGCAGCTTGCTCTTAATTTTTGTGTGTCCTCTTTTCTTTTAGAATATCAGAACATCTCCAGGGGGTGGCTACTTCTTCCGCCGGTTCCGACACCTGACGATTCCACCGCTGCATCAATTTGTTATGCCGCTTCGGACGCAACAAGAGAAAGTGACGGAAGAGGAGGAAGAGGGCCATTAATTTAACATTTGATTTTATGAAATAAAAAAGTTTTTTATTATTTACTTCTGCGTTGATTATTTCGGCCCGATTACAACTTGATCGTCGCGCACTTTGACTATACTCTCGTTACGTCTGTACTTCGGATCTTGGACATCTCCTGATTATTCTCGCTTTTTATCAATCCACTGTTACGCGGCCTCGGCGCGTCTTCGTGTCGAAATGTTGTTTGGATCGTCAGCGTTTCGATGATGATTCAAATAACCGTATGCAATTCTGACACGATGTTATCGATGTCAGAATTGTATACGGATTCGTTGCAATCGGAAAAAGCGCGCATTGTTCTTTTATTTAACTTATTTTAACATTACATTTTATAAAACTCGAGTTAGCCAGAATCCTTGGGATCTAGCTGGTTAGCGATTTGGCGGCTTTTACGTAACTTAGTTGCTATACAGAGGTGTCGCAACAGAGGTATGCGTGCGTCCGCGAACCAATCACCCGCCGCGAACATGCACAATTACATTTATTATAAAATTGATAACGGCATATTCGCTCACTTGTAAAGACATGTAAATAATTGTATGTAGATTTAGCAATAGAATATAATATAGAAATAATAAATTACTGCGGAATCTAATGTCTATGATTCTTCCAATTACACCGCTATTCGAAAAGCCAGTTCGAGCGTTATGAATACCGATATCACCCGACAAGGACATATCTATCATATCATTTCATATTTACATTATATCAATATAAATTTTCTAAAATATATATATATTTATTTATTAGTAATTTAATAATAAATTATTATTAATATTTTAATACATATTGTTACGTCCGCGGCGGTCACTAAACTCGCGCACGCTCTCTCGCATTTATACTCACTCGCGCGATCCACGAGGAAACCGCACTCGGAAATAATAAACATTCTTCATAATCAACACAAGGACTTCATTAAAAAAAACAGAACAACCAGAACATGACGGACACACATCCGTACACTACGAGTCATCGCGAAAAACATTCACATAAACAATGCATCTATTGCTCCTTCGTTTCTTCTCCAAACAGCAGCTC